>NW_023412448.1:0-42834 GCF_903995425.1 Onychomys torridus
GGAGAGAGAATTATTGCTGAAATGAGTTCAAAGTCACAAAAAAAAGAAATAAAGTGTTCTCTAGAAACAAGGGAATTATACTGTGGTGGCATGGTAGTACTTACCACAATACCCTTTAATTATATAGAACATTGATGAAAGGTTATTTAATGCTAATATAAAAATGTGTCTAAACATTGAGAAGATTTAAAGGACACCTAAATACATATTATGTCTTAAAATATACCATTCAGATGGGCTATGTGTGTGTGGGGGGTATCATGCATACATGGGATATCTACCTCCTGCTAATTTCTGGTGATAACTCAAAATTTTTCCAAAATGAAACTAATGAGTTAAATTCCTTATGGCAGAAGAGTACTTCAAGAGCTCATATAGAGAAATCAGAAGAAAGTTTTATCAAAATATAGTGACTGTTGTGTGATGATATTTGTAATCTAAGAAATAAAGCTTGCCTGTAGATCAAAGAACAGAACAAGTCATTAGATTATTCATAGAGGTCAGGCAGTAATGGCACACCTTTAATCCTAGTACTCTGGAGGCAAAGATCCATCTGAATCTCTGTGAGTTCAAAGCCACATTGGACTATGTGAGACTGATTCAGTCTAGGAGAGAAACAGAGCCACACATTGGTGGCACACACCTTTAATCCCAGCACTTGAGATCTCATGCATTTCCTACCAGTAGTTGGGAAACACACACACCATTAACCCCAGCTGTTTGTTTGCTCATCTTCATTTAAAAATCCATTCCAAGGAAATAACATATAATTTTTTAAAAAGGACTGCCTAATACGATTATATGCAAAGGAAGATAATTAAAATACACATGGATTTTAGGATATGTAAATGAACTTTAAGAGTTACATTTATTTTGAAAAAGAGCAATAATATTCAACTTTGGGTGAAAATCTGAACATGTATGAATATAGACAGTTCAAGTGGCAACATAAATGTTCTCTGATGGTATTATATAAATTATAATGCTGTTTATGCTTATCTTAAACAGTTAAATTGTATATTATCAAAACTAAGTAAAATTTAATTTTAATATTTCATAGTTTTGAAGTAGTCTTTTGGAAAAGTGGCCTTTTCCCCCATAGTTTGATTTTTGTAGATACATGAAAAATATAAACACTGTTGTCTTAATAGATTCTCTAAATTTAAAATTCTGTTTTATTACATATTAAACAAAATATTAAGACCAGAGTATTCTTGCTCAAATTCTATTGACAATATCTGAACAAATAACCTTAAAATTAACAAAAGCAATTGTCAAACACTTATGGTAATTTTACAATGAAAGTTACAAGGTTTACCTTTATGTGCATTATGAATGTTTTTCAACTTAGTTTTCTGTTATTTCTCTTCATACACTTACTTACCTTATCTAGTTACCTAGTTACCTGAGCTTGCCTACATATATACACATAAAATAACACTATAAAATAGACCTAACCGATTTAATTTCCAAAAAAAAAAATTCAGGGTTTCCTCCAAAATAAAAATTTCACTGTCTTGTAAGGACAATGAAGTTTATTATGCATCTGGATATACATTGCAACATTTATTCAATCTAAAAAAATTGTATGTATTTAATTGCTGATTCTTCTTTGTACTTATTCTTACTCAAGATTAAAAACCATGTTAAAATACCATGCACACACAAATACTAAGTGTTAAGATCCTTATAATGAACCAAATATAAACAAAAAAGTTCATGATATTTTCATTTAAATGTTAATGCAATGAGAATCTGTTCCTTCAAGAGCCTGTTAAAAATGATGATCACAATATAATAGTATTGAGAAATGTCTGTATCCCACAATCCTCTTGATAATTTTATGGCTTAAATTTTCTTTCTCTTGTAGTAGCCACTCTCTGAGTACTCTGTCTCTAGAGATGAGTACTCTTATTTCGATCTAGAGTGGCTTAAGAAATAAATTCTTCTTGATCTGGTTAATTTCCTCCTCAAAAAGCAGGAAGAAACCTTGGGTAGACCAGAAAGGACATTGGGTTTCCATTGCTGGAGTTCTCAATTTTTGCAGAGGAAAAATAACATATTTCTGTGTGTGTGTGTGTGTGTGTGTGTGTGTGTGTGTATGTGAATCTGTGAATGCAATAGGGATAAAGAAGAGTGAGATAGGGAAGGAGAGAAAGGAAAGAGAGAGAAAGGAGAGGAGGAGGCGGGAAATAGGGGAGGGGTGAGGAGAGGTATCTCCAGAACATCAACAGGGAGCATCAGGGAAAGAAACACAGTCTCATGATCAGCATGGCGATTTGCATTTGACTATTTTTTACCAGTTGTCTCAAATCAATAAATGGACTGTTTGTTCTTCCTTCACTGAATGATTTTAGATGTGAGTCACAAAGGAACAGAGATAAGAAGAAATATACGTTAAAATAAAATACTTTGCCCCTCTCATTGACAAATGAGACAAAAATTTTGTCATTGAAAAGTGAGAATGAAAAAAATCAAGGACATAAATTAATATGTGTGTATATAAACATACTATATTTTAAATTCAAAGGTAATAATATATATGCTTACGTACCTATATACATATATATATATGTATAATGTTTATCAATATATCAATATAAATCTATGAACATATATGAATGTATATAGTATTGTAATGACTTCAAAACAAAGTTTCCTCAAAAACATGATGTTCTAACTAACTATTAACTAAGACTCCATAGAACCAAAGATTATGGGCTGACATTTCAGAAACCCCAGGCCAAACGTAACCCCTCAATATTGGGTAGCAATTTCCGTAGATGTAAAACATTATTTCTTCTTATGGGAATCTAAAGTTGTAAAGGAAGAGAAACATTATTTCCTGAGGTAGCTCCTTAAAATTCAAGAAGTAAATAAATAAATAAATAAATAAATAAATAAATAGCTTCAGGAAGTTCCTGAATGTGATGATTAGATTCATTAGGCCCATCCCTCCTCAGACTTGTGTAAGAAAAAGTAATTGTGGGGAGTCAGACTCAGCACAGAAGAGGCTCAGATTAGATGGCCTGCCTGGAAGATGGAGATCAGCCAAGCTTCCTGAGAGGAGAGATCATCAGAGCTACCTTGAAGGGTCAGAGACCTAGTGAATTTCCTGGAAAAGCCTCGGTCTAGTTGAGCAACCTGGAAAAGACATTATACAACCTGTGAATTTACCTGCAAGTTGTACAGTAAGATTCAAATTTCCAAATTTCACGTGCCCTCAGCCCTGGTGGGTTAAGCTTTTGGTAGTACAGCTGTCCTTGAGTCATTTTTTGTTTCTGTAAATAATGCCTCAACCATATTTCTGTAAGTTACCCCTATAAAACTCATGGGTTTTCATGGTGAACTTTCTTGGTATTCTTACATCATACAACATTTATTTTCCAGATTAAAAAATTTCATTTTGGAGGAAAACATGTTAAGGCACAGGGTGTTAAGGGGAACGTCAACAACAGGGTATTTTAGGGAAGAGTGTTAAAGTGGAGACCATAACTGAAGCTACAGTGTAACCTAAGCTTGTAAAAGTGCAGGATGTCAAAGGGGAGTGACACAGCTCACGAACAGTGTCTTTAGGAACAATTCAATATCCTTTAAAATCCCTGAATCAATTCAATCCCTGATTGATATTGACCAAATTCACTAAGACACTCCCTTCCCAAGGGTATGTAATCTATAACATACAACCTATAACGCTACTGTGAGATAGTCTCAGGCAAGCTGAACTGTCTAGAAGAAGCTGAGGACCAGGCACCTGGAAGAGGCTCAGATCAACTGAATGAGCTGCCTGGAAGACAAGCTCTCTAATCTCTTGAACTGCCAGCAGATTGGGCAGTGTGCTCATTTCTGGCTGTCATGAGCTACCACCCATGCTGGAGTGGGAATCATTGATGCAGTTGACTTTGGGTCATTTCTACTCCTGTCAGCAATCCCTCAATTTGATTCCTGGGAGTAACCGCAATAAAACTCATTGATTCACCATGTTGGACTTTAGTGCTATTATACTTTAGTCTGTCATTGATGTCTTATTTGGGGTTAGTAGACATTTGTTCACATCTACCCAAGAATGTTGTGTACAACAATTTTATATATATATATATATATATATATATATATATATATATATATATATATATATATCCTTTCTTTTTCATAGAATATATTTTAATTTTTCCTTTCTCAACTCCTCTCAGAACCTCACTCCCTATACACCCACCCAACTTTATGTTCTTTCTCTTTTAGAAAAGAAATCAGAGCATACAAGCAAAAAGCCAACAAGACAAAAAATGGCAAAACAAAGCAAGAAGACCATAAAAACAAATAGTGCCATTGGGTTGGGGCCACACCTTTAACTGTAAGCCTATAGTGGAAACTTAATATTTAAAACTCTAACAACCACACACACACTCACACACACATAAGCTCTTGTCTCCTTTCATCATCTACTACTCTTCAAAGATATATTTCAATAGTCTCATTTATCAGTGGGAGTGGCAGTGTATCTTAATTTTAACATGCATTTTTTGTCATCTCAACACACAAGGAAATCAGTGTCGGAAGAATGAATAGTCCATTGTTGTTCTGTGACAGCCGGTCAAAATTATTCAGATTCAAATCACAGAATTCATAAGGGAACTGTCATGTGTCTGAGTCTGTGTCTTTCCTTCCCTGATGCTTCTTGACAGCATTCTGAAGTATTTCTGTCTGTCTGTCTGTCTCTCTGTATCCCTCTGTCTCTCTCTCTCTCTGTGTCTGTCTCTGTCTCTCTGTCTCTCTGTCTCTCTCTCTCTCTCTCTCTCTCTCTCTCTCTCTCACACACACACACACACACACACACATATATATATATATGTATATATACACACACAAAGAGAAAGAGAGACAGAGGCAGACACATACACTCACACTTATCTTTATTTATCCTCTCCAGAATTAAGATCCACTCCAAAGAAAACTCAGTGTTCCTTCAGTGATTCTCTTCTTGTTTTTCAGAGAATGAAATTAGTCAAATGAGTGAAAAGTCCTTGAGGCTCTGTGGATCTCAACAATAATACTGGACTCTAGAGACACATTGCAAAGGGAGTTGCTACTACAAAAGAGGAAAGTGACTTGTAGCTCAAAATTCATAAGAGCCCTGAAGAAGAAGTTTACAAAGGTGTACAATGGAGTGCTGTGCTATTAACATCATTTAAGGAGAGCTCCTGAGGGAAGAAGTAGCTCTGCATTCAAATTTAAAGATGTCATGACTTATTTTGTTTGCACTTGGCTCCTGTATGCTTATAGAGCTAGTTATATATCTGTGAAAATATAGATTTGAATGTATTTGTGAATGGTATTCTCAAAATGTTCTCATTAATCTTATGTAAGAGTAAGTATAAAAAAATTATCAGCTTTCAAAAGATAGGATAATTTTCTTATAGACTGAAGAAATATCTTCTAATACAGTACTGGAATTTTCCATGTAGAAAAGATAAATGCAATCATCCTGAGATTTTTTTTTGAGAATTTAAATTTTTCAGACTGTTATACAGTCTTCCTTTTTATTTCAAGTGTTTATGTCAAGCATGCTGAGCAAGATGAGCTACTGAAAAGGGTAGATGTGTGATAAGGAGTAAGAGAAAACTAACCTGGAGAACATCTGTAATTCATGTGCAGGTAATTTTCATACTGTTACCATTATAGGTACCAAACATTTATTTTGTTACTTTTAAGTTATTAATTAAGGTGTCATCATTAAGAATTGAACCAATGACATTGGAGGCTGTTCTTTGTTGTAAGTTATTCTAATTGCTAGACATTGTATTTGCTTTTCTTTTGTAACACATTATTCCACAAATGAAGCACAAATTTTAACTATAAATTTGATCCAATTCATTTAAGACATGAGACATTGATGTATTTCATGGAGGTGCTATTACTTGTACATTTTTTTTTGCTAATGCTGTGATTAAATGGGAGACAAGGAATGTGGTGGGTATTGTTTTCCCTGAAATATTGTGTGTTCCCCAAAATAAACATATCTGGAGTAAGAGTTCAGACAGACACTAGAACAAAGCCAAAAATGGTGGCTAGAAAATGGGAAGAGTAAGCCATAACAGAAGTTGGGTGGTGGTGGTGCATGCCTTTTATCCCAGCACTTGGGAGGCAGAGCTAGCCGGATCTCTGAGTTCAAGGCCACTTTAGAAACAGCTAAGCATGGTAACCCATGCCTTTAATCCCAAAACCCAACCTTAAATCCCAGTGATTGGGGACAGTAAGAAAAAGGTATACAAGGCATGAGGACCAGGAACTAGAGGAATAAAGCATGTAGTTAGTTAAGCATTTAGTTGGTTAAGCATTCAGGCTTTGGAGCAACACAGTTCAGCGGAGATTCATTCTAGAGGAGGACTCAGAAGATTCCAGCCTGAGGAAACAGGATCACCTGAGGAACTAGCAAGGTGAGATAGCCGTGGCTTGTTCTGCTTCTCTGATCTTCCAGCATTCACCCCAATAACTGGCATCGGGTTTATTTTTATTAACAAGTACCTTTAAGATTCCTGCTATAAAGGAATTGTTAGATATTCTCAGAACATGACAAATTTCAGACTTTCTATGGTTAATATAGAAAAAAACAGCTGAAATTGAAATTTTAGGAAAATGTACTACACAGTGATTTTTAAAGCTTTCTATTTTTAAGTCTCAAATAGTTGCAAATGTCATTATTAGTGAAGTTGTAAAATATGGAAACTGTGGACCAAAACTCTCTACAGGATTTGTGAAAAACACTCCTGCATGATTACTAAATTAGCAATTTAGGTTTCACTTCTAAATTCATTCTGAATGCTATTTAACTTTTGCCAGCAGAGCCAGACAGAGAAGTGTGTAGTTCCTGCCCTTCAAATATGTAACATGAATTGCAGCTGGAAAATAGAGAATTATATATGTGAATGTGCAAATAAGTCCTGAAACAGTACATGCTAAGAGTATTTTTACCACACAGGTTGCACTTAGATTATATATTAACTTCCCTTCAATTTGTTGTTTATGCATACATTCTATAGCTTTCAAATTATCTGTTAATTTCAGTCTTTCTTCCTAATGTGCTTGTATTCTCACTGTTTATGACTCTAGAGTTTACCTGAAGATAATATATTACACTAAAGTGTATATGAGAAACACAGTAAATTTTTCTTTCTTTTCAAATATCAATAATAAAAATTTAACTATATTTAACTTTTTAAATTATTTTTACAATATTCTCCATGTAGTATATTTTATTAATCCCAGTAGGTAACTCCCATCTCTCTACCTCCCTGCTACCATATTTCATTGAATATTTCTCATCAGTCATATAATTCACATTTAAAAATATTTAAACTTATAAATATATTCATACAGAAAACCATTCAGGTAGCTACTCTATTTCATGTTGGCAAAAGAAATTACTCCTAGCATTCATCTCTGTTTCAAATAAAATATGCAACTGAAATCAAAAATAAGATGAATTCCCTATATTATATTATTAAATATGTATTAAATTACATTCATGTTTTAAAATTTCACACACAGCAATAGCACATTTTGCTTTTAATGGGTGAAATAGTCACTTTAATTTATATTTTAACAGATAAAATTTCCTTGATATTAGTAATATTACAGACTGTAAGGGAAGTTTGATAAAGTACTGCTTGAAATATCAAATTTAATTTCTAAATACTAAGGCAATTTAAATTTATATATTTTCATCTGTGGTTTTTTACAGTGGTATCTAATATTTATTTATAATGCTGATATAGTTGTCATCACACTGGAAATCTCTCACCTGGTTTCTTTTCCCATAGATACTTAATTATTCTTGCACAGGCTATAATAAATGGAATGCCAGAGGAACATATCAGAATTCTTTCTCCTGGGTCTGTCTCCTAAGCAGAACATACGAGTGTTCTGCTTCATGTTCTTCTCATTCTGTTACCTTTCCATCTTGTGTGGTAATCTGCTGATCCTTATCTCAATTGGAGACAGTTCTCTGCTCAACCAACCAATGTACTATTTCCTCAGCCACCTATCTTTTATGGACATCTGCTATACCTCGTGTATGACACCCAAACTGCTTGGGGATCTGCTTGTGCAAAGAAAAAGCATCTCCTATGAAAGCTGCATGCTTCAGGTCTTTGCTATGCACTTCTTTGGCCTTATTGAAGTCTTAATCCTGACAGCTATGGCCTTTGACCGCTATGTGGCCATCTGCAAACCTCTCCACTACATGGTAATCATGAGCAGAACCAGGTGCCATGTCCTGATCTGGGCTTCCTGGGTTGGTGGAGCTGCCCACTCCTTTTCCCAGGTTTTTATGCTAATATGTTTGCCTTTCTGTGGCCCCAATGAAATTGACCACTACTACTGTGATGTTTTCCCTTTGCTTAAACTTGCCTGTACTGATACTTACATCACTGGTGTCCTCATGGTTGCCAACTCAGGAATTATTGCCTTGGTAACCTTTGTTCTCCTGTTTGGTTCATATGTGGTTATACTGTTTACATTAAGGAATCACTCAGCAGAAGGAAGACGCAAAGCTCGTTCTACCTGTGGGTCACACATCACTGTGGTTATTTTATTCTTTGGCCCTTCCATCTTTGCCTACCTTAGACCTCCTACTACTTTCCCTGAGGACAAAATCTTTGCGCTGTTTTACACCATTGTTGCTCCTATGTTCAACCCCGTCATCTATACTCTAAGAAATACTGAGATGAAGAATGCTATGAAAAAGGTTTGGTGTCAATAGACAGTCTCACAAGAGAAACACATTAATTTGTTTATTCATATGTTGTTAAAAGAAAACACTGTGCAACTATTAAAGTGACTTTATCATCAAGAAGAGCAATTAGTATTTGAACTGTTCAGAGCTTTGCTCATTCATAAATGGAAAAGGTGAGAATATGAAGAATAATTACTAACAATATTTCACTGTGAAACCTACTAAGAAAATGTGCTTTGAAACTATTCTAGGTCAAAGAACGATTCTTATATTGTGTAATCAAATTCCGTGCTTATTTAAAATGTTATTAGCTTTTAGATTTGATTTATTACATGACTATAAACATCTTGCTTTCAGCACAATTTAGAACTAGATTGAGACTGACTCCAGAAAAGGTGATTTAGTGATGAACTTTATATTCTGACAGGATTTGTAAATAAACCATATATGGTAACCCTCTGAAACAAATCATTCTATGAAAAAGTGAAACAAAAGAGAATTTGAGTGATCTTGCCAGAAAAGGTTCTCCATGCATTATCTGAGAGCTGCGAGCTCGTGCACCTCCCTAGACATATAGACATATAAGTAGTTGCATGGATGGCCACAGTCATAGGCTCACACAGTGGGTTTGTAGATATTTTCAGGTTTAGGGTGAATTTATTAGCTTATCTCTTCAACTCTCCTCAGGTTGTGAAATCACTGAATGAGGAAGTACAATTTTTTCTTCTTCCCAATAAAACTTATTTAGTTTACCTGATCTAAGATTGCACATTGGGAAGTATAGTACATGTCTGATTTTGTTGATACCCTTACATGAGAAAGGATTCAGGTCACCTTAGTCAAATGACAGGGTGCTAAGGAATTTCTTTTTTCTGTTTTTAGATTATTTTATCTAATATTTAATAGATGACGTAATGGTTTGTTTTGTGTTCTGGTTCCCCCCCTCCCTCTCAGCTCTCTTGCTGCCTCCTACCCTTTTTCTGTTTTTCTTTTTTTTTTTCATACAATATATTTTGATTATATTCTTTCCTATCTCCAACTCTTCCCAGAACTTCTAGCCCCTCTACCTAACCAACTTCACATTCTTTCTCTCTCTCTCTCTCTCTCTCTCTCTCTCTCTCTCTCTCTCTCTCAGCATAAGATCCAAGTGAAGACAGAATAAACAGACAAAAGTAATACAAAAACAAAACGTTTACAAAGAAACATGAAGTCCATCTTGAGTTGGCCAACTACTCTCAGAAATGGGGACTACCCCGGAGTATGGTTGATATACTCAGTGACTCTGCACTGCAAAAACAAAACAAAACAAAACAAAAAACAAACAACAAAAAACAATTTTTCTTTTCCAAGCAGGTATCATTTGGAAATATCTTCTTTGTTGGGGGGAGATTTTGCATCTAATTCGCCTTTGCCATTATCAGATCTTTGTCTGGAGTGAACCTATATTGCTGTTACAGTCTTGTGAGTTGTGTATCAGTCCTGTTGTATCTGAATGATGGTCTTTTTTTTAGTATCATTTACCACCTCTAGTAAATGCAGATCCAGATCCTTGAAGGGAGGGGTTTGGTAACCACATCTCATTTAGTTCAGAGTGTTCCAAATTTATCATTATTGGCACAGTGTCAAGTTGTGAGTCTCTGTTTTAATTGCCATCTAGTATAAGAGGAGCCTTCTCTGATGATGCACTGGTTGGATGATGCACTGATTTATTAATGTAGCAATTTATCAGTGGGAGTTATTTTGTTATGGTCCCTTAGCATCATAATAGTGGTAACTGGGTTTTGTCTTTCAAACTGTCTGTCTGTTTCATTGCCCTCATTTGTTCCAAATTTCCCCCTTTATAGGTTATAATCTCCTCTATATTTGTCTTTCCACTTTCCTGGGCTCACTCTTTCTCCTTTTCCCTAAAACCTCATTTCCTTAGTTTTAGTGGAAATCACTTACTTGCCTGGCAACATGAAGCAATACACATTTCTTGTTGGTAGTATTTTTCATCCATTTACAGAATATTCTGAGGATCTAATTGAGCCCATTTCATCATATAACCAGATAGATTCAATTAACTATGATTAGTTTGCATGAGTGAAGCTAACACAAGGATGTGATATAGTTACTTATATGGAAACTCTTAAATTTATCAATATTGCCTAAGTTACCACCCCTAAGGTCAGCTATCCCCAGCCTATATACATTCACATTGTTATCAATTTCAATTCATATTCTCAAAGGCAGCAACTTAATCCATTCACATTTCTCATGAAACAGTACATAGACTATTTGGTTCAATGGTCAGGCTCTTGAACATGTTGGAGATGTAACTAACCTTGCTCAGAGGTACCTTTCAAAATGATATGTAGACACTAGACCAAGGGGCAGTAACATTGGGAACTTTCTCTCCCTGTATCTTCGTGTCTCCCTCATCCATGCTTCCTTCCATTTGCTTTAGCCACAAGTATGATACAGGTTTCAGTATGTAAGATATAATAGGTATGCCACTTCAGTTTTTATGTATGTATTACAATCAAAACTAGAACAGAAATTAAGACTGTGGTTGTCATTACTGTATTATATTTTATGTAATGAAGTTCAGGTATATTTATGTATAAACACGTACATATACATACCTACTTTAAGTAAATGTGTTGGCTACAAAATAAAAGCATAAACAAAATTTCATCTCCTTAGTCCTTACCTATTATATTTCTTAACTTGTACTTACTTAAGATTAAAAAAATATTATTTACTGGATTATTGCAGAATATTCCTATATACTATGTGAATATATGTCACTGTGATTGGTTTAATAAAGAGACTGACTGGCCTATAGCTGAACAGAATAACATTAGGTGGCAGAGCCAAGTTGTGAATACTAGGAAGAAGAAGGGCCAAGTCAGAGGAGATGGCAGCCAGATGCTGAGGAAGCAGGATGGGTAGAAAATGAGGTAACAAGCCACAAGCCATGAGACAAAAACATAGATAAGAAATATATGTTAATTTAAAATGTAAGAGTTAAATAATGACAAGCCTGGGCTATTGGCTGAGCATTTGTAATTAATGCAAGCCTCAGGTGTTTATTTGGGAGCTGCTTGTGGAACAGAAACTTCCACAATAGTCATAGTTAGTTTTCCTTGGTTATGATAAAAGATAAATTACATATAAAATTTAGAGTCACAAAGATAAGACATATTAGACTATTTTCTCTAAATTTGCCAAATACAAATGAATTGGATGTTGTAACTATAATTCTTACTTAATAACTGTTTTGTTGTATACAATTTCACTATGTTAAAATTAAACCTTCTTTTAAAATTAGACAAAAATGGGAAAATGTGGAATATTCCTTACATTATGTGAGTATATATTGCTATGATTGGTTTAATAAAAAATCTGACTGTTTAATAGCTGGGCAGGATAAGGTTAGGTGGGAAAGCCAAACTGAGAATTCAGGGAGAAAGAAAGGTGGAGTGAGGAGCCATTATAAACACAGAGAGGATCAAGATGGACATGTTGTACTGAGAAAGGGTACTGAACTACGTAGCAAAGGATAGATAAGCTGTGGAGCCTGAATGGGACCAAACTAGGTCCTCAGCATATGGAAGACAGTTGTAGAACTTGGTCTGTTTGAGGGACCCCTAGCAGTGGGATCAGGATCTATCCCTGGTGCATGAGCTGGCTTTTTGGAACCCATTGTCTATGATGGGATACCTTGCTAAGCCTTGATACAGAGGGGAGGGGCTTAGTACTCTCTCATCTGAATGTACCAGGCTTTGCTGACTCCCCATGGGTGGCCTTACCCTTTTGGAGGAAGGGATGGGTAAGTTGGAGAGAAGGAGGAGGGATGAGAGGGGGTTCTGTGGTTGGTTTGCAAAATGGCTAAAAAAATTCTAAAATAAAAATAAAATTAGATAAAAAAGAAAGATGAGGTAATTTAAAATGTAAGAGTTACCTAGTAAAAAGCCCGAGCTATCAACCAAAAGTTTGTAATTAATATAAACCTCAGTGTGTTTATTTGGAAATTGTTGGCAGGACAGAAACTTCTGTCAACAAATTATTTATTCATCAATTCATTAATTCTTTCATTTCCCCATTCTATTGAAAATAGATTCTTTTCTCATGCAATATATCCTGATAAATAATTGGATGAATAAAATATTCATTCCTTCTCTATATAGCACAGAATACCACTCCTTAACCTCTTAGATATGTTCTTCCCAGAATTCGATCTTCTATCATCTATTCTATATTCCTCTGCTGATTTATCAGAATCTTCCAATTTTAATTGTTCTGCTTCTGGAACTTAAAAGAACAAATTGAAAATACTTTTCCCATCCTGTGTCTTTCCTGGAGAGTGACTTGGTATTTTTGTTTGTTTGTTTGTTTGTTTGTTTATTTATTTATTTATTCATTCTTGCCTGTGTTATTTATTTCATAGTAAGAGGTAGATAAATCCATGGTGGTAAATGCTGAGTAGTTGAGAATTTTACCTTTTTAAAATAATTGTAACATTTTTGAGGAGGAAGGTTGTAGGTTTTACTATTTGTATCTTGTGCCTTTAAAATATGAATGGATTTAGTTTAAATCAGAAGGCTTCAATTTATCACTTTCATTCTTTTTTTTCCATTTATCACCCTTCCCTGAACCATTGTCAGTGTATGTGTGTGGAAGTTGTATGCTCGACATGCCAACAATGGTAAATTGCAATGTTGGCATTTGCCAGGCCCCTACATCAATGTTCCTTCCTCCCTCTGTTTTAAAATATGTACCTTTAATCTAGGTTAGACTTGAACTCCCAACCCTTCTATGCAATTGATGTGTTCCACCAAGATCAAGTATATGGTATGCTTGTATACTTTAAACTATCCTAATTTTAGCCTAAATTATAGGATTAATGGTATGTGGTAAATGAGATTTTAGAAAGAGTAAATTAAAAAAAGTATGTGCATACAAAAATGTATAAATTTTGTGTTTGTGTGTGCGTGTGCGTGTGTGTGTGTGTTTGTGTGTGTGTGTGTGAGTGTGTGCGTGTGTGACAACAATAAAGAAAGAGAGGCTATCATCTTGAAAGGAAGGCAACAAGAAGGGGTGTGATGGAAGCTGCCTGGGAGAGACTGGAGGGAAGAGAGGGAGGGTGGAAAATGATATATTTCCATTTTAATTAAAAACCTATTTTTAATAAAATAATGCATTACCTGTACTTCTTAATGATGAATGAGAAATGCGTGAAGAAATGAACATGAACTGTATAAAAAATGAAATGTGTATTTTCAAAAATTCATTTACTGTAAGTTTTCTAAATTCATTGAAATCAATAATAAAAGACATTAGATATTTTTTCTTCTGAAATTCTACTATCAACAAGGAAAATAATCCCATTGACATAGGAGTCAAAGGTATTATCTTCTCTTAGAAAAATGTAGAGAATATGGAGTTGATCTGTCCTTCAAAAATGTAAATTTGAATTTCTTTTGACCACACAATCTGTGTAAAGTTGAGAGAGAAGCCAGTCACTAATGTTCAGGGGATACACAATGCCTGAGATCTCCAGATCACTAGCAACGTCATTTGTGGCTGGATGACTATTTATAACCCACATCCAGTGCTAGCTTCAGCTTCTCTGACAACTTGTCTCTACAGAAAATTAATCTGGTAAGTTCATAATGTTGTCAGGTAAATCCACGTTACTTATGAAAGGAAAAAAATCAATGCATGGAACTAAAGACAAATGCTATTTTTGATTGTTTATCATTTTATAAAGTTGGCCAGTGATTTTATGAGTCTTATTTACTCTGGAAATAATTTTTGTAATAGAAATACATATTATGATTTGACCAATTTGTATTTTTAACTTATTCCACTTAACTTTAAATTGTTTTTTCTTATAAAAACATGGCTTCTACTTTGTGTGAACATTTCATGAGTGACAGGTGTCAGTTGTCTTAAGAAGATGCAAGATATTTTCCTATAGGCAACTCCTATACTGTACAGAGAGGGAGATAAATACAGGAAGATCAAAAAATACTGAAAAGTGTGTGTGTTGTGGAATATTAAAATATCAATGTAGAAAGTCAGATAGCAGGACAAAGGAAATGAAATAATTGACTCACAAAGTGTGAAACCTGAACTAAGTTAATGTAAATATTTTTTCCCTCCTGATCATCTGTCTGAATACATTATCTACTTTTTGACTCCTCTGTGTAAAAATTAATACAAGTAAAAGATAAATAGAGGTATCTGCTTTAATTTAGAGAGGGAATTTACTTAGAGAAAAATTCAAAATTTTGCCCATAGGTATTATAATGTGACATTTCAGAGATAGGTGGACTTAATGCCTACTTAGAAAATTTCACATCAAGAAAAATCACTAGAAGGTTTAGTAGTATAATGGAATATTGATTAAACATAAAGGTATTCACAGCCTACCAAGAAATTCAAAAGCAAATATTGAAACATGAAATAGATTCTGGCAAGAACCATTTGCTCTCTCCCTGTTCCTTAGAGGCAAGCAAAGGGAAAGACAAAACACCTAAACACACATAAAAAGAGAATTAACTGTACTCAACCTAAAAAAGCACTAATTAGTCAAACAGAAGCAACTCTAAATTTCTCTGTTTTTACTTCCCATGTTTGATGTAGATTGTGTTGATGATTATGAGATTATTGAATAATTATTTACATACCAATTTAAGTATTTGAAGTGTTTTATTTTCATCATTCAATGAATATTTAAGGATTAATACTTAGCATATACTGGAAGGATATAAATAAAGAAGACTGGCCAGAATTATTTTAAGCATCTTTACTGGCTTGAGTTACTCTCTCATGAACTTATCTAAGAATTGAGAGTTAATTATTTCAAACTAACTAGTGCTATAAGTGATGATTATAAATGTACTTACCAGTACTGCTATTACTGGAGGAAAACTATTATATGACAAAAAAATCACACAAGCCATGAGAAGAGGCTGGGATTCAAAACAAATATGCATATTTTTCTTAGTGTTTGTTGGAAGCTCATAAGACATTCCTCTCCTTTGTAGGATTAGATTCATGAAAATCAAAACAGATAGAGCTTCCAGCTAATAAGGACTTAAAATGAAATGCTTGGGGCATTGCATATCTGCTTTAAGTAGTAGTAGTAATAGATTTATTATACCATAGGTATTTAGAAATTTTATTTGCATTGCTTTAAATTTAACTCTACTATTTTTAAATATAAGACCGGAAGTTAATCATTATTATATTCATGACTTAGTATGTACTTGGTGAAATAGGCTTACAAATACTTCTTAGTTCTATTGCATTCATAGTATTAATTCCTTAAATGAAGGCTTTAACACCAAGGTGAAAGTTATACCTACTGATGCTTCATGAAAATAACTTAACAAAGTCAGATATTTTATCATGCTATGATCATAATAAGCTGTAGTTGTTTTACTTTCCTATGTTTAAAGACTGGCTGAAAAATTACATTTGGCAATGATTGGGAGAGTAAGTATCAAATCTTAACTAAAATACTGTTATACATTACTAAAATTTTTCAGCATTGTGCATATCTGTGCTAAGAGCAAATCATTAAGAGAATGGAAAGCTACATTAGAAAATATGTCACAATCTTTTGTATTCAATCTGTTGTTCTTGCAGAGTGGCCATTGCTGCTCTCTAATGGTAGTGGAGGCTGAGCCTGAAGGATCCATTACTTGTTTAGACAGGAAACAGAGCCATAAGTTTTTTGTTCATAAATATATAGAATATGTAGGATAGCATACCTAGCTTGTAGATTTCATTTTTGTATCTTTTTGATTTAGGTACATTATTTTTGTTTTTTATTTAGGTACATTTGTAAATTCAATTTTTTTTCATGCAAATACCAGTAATATGAGATTGCCTTCATACACTGAACGCTATAAGTATGATGGTTAAAAAAAAAAAAAAAGATAATGTTGAAAGAGGTGAGAGACTGGGGTTAAATTCATTTTGTGGCTTTCGTTATATTCACTGCATACAAGCCATTTGCTTCCAGGCCGAGAAAATTCTAATTTCAAAGTTGTGATATGCTATATGCACCTTTGGTGGGTCTCTGCATACTTGATCATGAAAGAGTCAATTAATTTTTACATTTATAATTCTATAACTATTTTTCAGATCTACATCAAAGTCAGTTGGACATGGTGAAATTTACATTTAAATTTAAGACACAAGGGGAGAAATTATGTCACACATTTTTGAGTGTCTCAAATTCTAAACTTTGGATGACAGTTTATAGATAGTGAACAATGAATGCCCAAATAAATTGATGAAAACCTGTCAAGAAGCAGAATAAAATCTTAGCTGTGGCTTGAGAAAAAAATGTAGCTAGATACTCAAATCTGTTTCATAACTGGAATATAACTTCAGGCCATATTTATTAGAATAATCAAAAATGGAAGTTTTTCTATCAATATGTGAAAAGAGAATGATCATTACTTTTGATCAAGTATTGTTTAATAACACAATTTTCAGAGTTTCAATTTATATGTGAAATGATTTTCATTTTGTTTAATAATATAAATTTTATTCATATAAAATGCATAAAGCAATGCATTTTATCTATGAACCTGACTAAACTAATCCTGCTGTATGACTCATATGAACAAAAATGAATGAGTTGCCCAAAGTTGTATATTGACCATTGCTCAATAGATAGCAATTATTTCCTCATGTCTTAGTAAAATCAGTGTTAATAGTGATGGAATTCAGTGGTTTGGCTAAAGGACAATTATAAATCTTCAAATCACATTGTAGAAATAAATTAATTCTTTCTCAACAGTAGCAAAAATGGCAGTTTTCATTTTTATTGTGGGAGTTAACATGCCAACTTAATTTAGAACAAAGAGATTGGAAGGGAAGTTAACAAATGAGTAGATGAGAAATGATATTTTGAAACTTATTAGAATATACAAAAGATGTTTTCAATAAAGTTCACAATTTTACTCGGATTGGGAGTCAAATTTACTATAAAGTTAGTGGATTATTGGTTAATATTATGTTATTCTTCCAAAATTATTGAGAACAGTACTAAATTAGAAGTGCTAGGAATCCTTAACTATCTCAATTTTTATAAATCAAATCCTGTTTGGTTGTCATTTTATGATTGATGGATGAATTAAAATTGCTTTACTGATTCTCCCTGTGGTCTTTAAAGATAATCGTATTGTTTAGATATAAAAAAAATTAACTAGGGAGTCTGTTCCTCCCATGGTTAAGTTATCTTATGACATGAAATTGCCAATTTATTCAATATCAGATTTACTGAATTTCTAGAATACTGATTCTATACGATCAGAGTTTAAATTATAAGTTCATATCTTAATCTCTGGCTAGGAAGTCACTGATCATTTACTAGATTAATTTTCATCACACTGATTGAATCATTATTTCTAGGCTGATTCCCAAATCTTATAGATGAGATGAGCTTGATTAACAGAAAAAGAAAAATTGCTATCTATCTATCTATCTATATCTATATGTATATCTATCGATCTATATATCTATATATATATATATATATATATATACAGTAACATAATTTGAATATATAACCTAAAGTTCAGATATATCCCAATACAGACAATTTTATATTACTTGTTTTCTGAAATATGCAGTATCAAGATGCTTTATAAATTTTGACAACTATTGTAAGATGGATAAAATACAAATTAGTAATGTAGGCTTCACTTAATACATATAAAAGGAAATACATTTATATTTATTTACATATCATTTAACTAAGATTTATAATATGTAAATATATAAATAAATCCTGTGTTATCTATATAATTGTATGTCTATGATTTCAGGGCAGTCCACCTGGTATTGGGTAACCAATTAGGGGTCTCATCCTTGTGGAGGATATTTCTTTGTATTTCTTAGTTGCCTGTAGTTCTTTGTGTGTGTTTGAGAGGGGGATCTCTCCCTTCTCTATAAGCATGTCTACCTTATCTTTTCAGATCATGTATAGGAAGCTACACTGTTGGGGTATTACGGGAAAAGTAAGGGGGTGGAACTTCACATGTGCAGGAGGGAAAGAAGGAAAGGGTGGAAATGATGCATTTATATATTTATATAAAATTAAAAAAGAAAAATTACACAAATTAATTCGTTTTCCATTAGTTATTTTTCAGTTTAAATAACTCCCATATTGCATTGATAATTTAAGTATTTAATTTTTTGATAAAAATATTCACAGATATAAATATTCTTGGATTGTAAAAATATTAACAGCATGGTGATAAATCACATGTAATAATAGAGAAAAAGAGAGGAAAACTATTAATATTTTAAAGTGTGTTTTTTTATTGTGTGTATGTCTCTGTGTCTTTACATGGCTATAAGGTTTCTGGAGCAGGTGTACTTGTGAGCCACCCCTGTGTGCTAAGAACTGAACTAAGCTCCTATACAAGAGCCATACTCTGTCTAACCACTGAACCATGTCTACAGATCCCTAACTAATTATCCAAATCAACTTCTGGGCCAGTTACTTTGAGTGCTTGTTTTCCATTTCTTCTTTCTTCTTCTTTCTTCTTCTTTCTTCTTTCTTCTTCTCTCTCTCTCTCTCTCTCTCTCTCTCTCTCTCTCTCTCTCTCTCTCTCTCTCTCTCACACACACACACACACACACATACACAATGTCTAAATAAATTCAAAGTAAAATATAGTCCATGATTCAAGATTAGAGCTATTGTTTAAGTTTACACCTTATTTGTGTTTTGTCATATACTTTTATCTTTAACAGTATTTGAGTCTGTAAGGACCCCAAACTCATCTTTTACAAGGACTGAGTTGTATGTTGAAAACTTTTAGCAACTAATCCTCATTTTTAAACACTCTTTCACTGTTTGATTAACTGAATTCAACTTTATTCATGTCAACACTAACATAAAATGTGTGAAGTAGTCCCTCCAACACAGGTTCATAACAGTGTTAATCATCGATGATCTCTACATTTCTGGCATTCATCAATCCTATCTGTCTTTTCAGGGCCCTGCCATGTATTTCTACTGCACTGAACCATGGGAAATGCTACTGTGTTTATTCTGTTGGGGCTTTCTGAAAACCAAAACATCGAAGTCCTCTGCTTTGTGTTATTTCTAGTTTGCTACATTGCTATTTGGATGGGCAATGTGCTCATAATTATTTCTATCACTTTCACTCAGCTCATGGAACAACCTATGTATTTCTTCCTCAATTACTTATCACTTTCTGATCTTTGCTACACAACCACAGTGACTCCCAAACTCCTGACTGATTTGCTTGCAGAGAAGAAGATTATTTCCTATAATAGTTGCATGACACAGCTATTTGTTCTTCATTTTCTTGGCGCCATAGAGATCTTCATTCTCACGGCAATGGCCTATGACCGCTGCATGGCTATCTGCAGGCCTCTGCACTACACTATCATTATGAGCAGACAGAGATGCAATGAAATCCTTGCAGTCTGTTGCACTGGAGGATTTCTGCACTCATCCAGTCAGTCCATTCTCATTTCCTTTTTGTCCTTTTGTGACCACAATGAGATAGATCACTACTTCTGTGATGTGTTCCCTTTATTGAAATTGGCTTGCACTGATACACATAGAATTGGTCTCTTTGTCATTGTTGATTCTGGCCTAATTGCTTTGGTAACATTTGTAATTTTGATGATCTCTTACTTGCTGATATTACATGCTGTTAGAGCTTACCCTGCAGAGAGCCGTTCCAAAGCTCTTTCCACGTGTAGTTCCCATGTAACCATTATGGTCCTGTTTTTTGTGCCTGTTCTCTTTGTTTACATGAGACCAAATATAACATTCCCAGAGGACAAAGTGTTTGCTCTTTTCTACACTATCATAGCTCCCATGTTCAACCCTCTGGTCTACACATTGAGAAACACTGAGATGAAGAATGCCATAAAGAGAATATGGTATCATCAAATACCTTTGTTAAAGAAGCATGTTCCATGAAAGACTCAAAAATGTGTGTATCTGAATATCAAAATATTCTACAAGTGTCTTGTTCCTGTCTTTGCTTATGATATTTTAATAACAGTTCATAATTGCTTGTTGTCTTCTTTATTCTCTCTTCTTTTTGCTTTCAATGTGAATTTCAGTGAATCGAGGTCCATTTTTTTGTAAAGCAAATGTTGATTTTGTGAATTTTGATTCTTGTATGTCCAGTCATTTTCCTGTAGTTTTATTTGCTAATCAACTGTCACATTCTAAACAACTTAATAAAGATAATTTACCAGGGTTCTGTATGCTGATCATCCTTATCACTATTATGTATCCATAATCACAGTCCTGAACACTAATCACTGTGACCACTGCTTAATTTGTTTTTTAATAGAGACCCAGGGCTCCATAATGTCCAGGACACTTTTAATTCAATAACAGAAATATCTTATTCCCTTTTGAAAGCATACATTTTATAAATAAAGGCACTGAATGAAAGAACTAGATATTATATGCCAGAAACCAAAGATTCTGTAAATCTGTTTCCATATAATAATGGCACAAAGAGATTTTTATTTCTAAAACTATATAAACTAATAAACAACATAATGTATTGGTAAATAAGTCATTAATTATACAACTTTAGTCTTCCAAAGTATCATGTCTAATTTTGTATATTGAATTTCACTAAGCCATTAAAGCTTCATGTTGAAATAAATCGAAGTCACGGTTCATGTGGTTTTCTGAGGCCAAACTTGAAAACTATTGTGGAATGGCTGTCCTGAATAAAAGTGGTAAGGCATTTTTCTTTCCTCTGCTTTTCCCTATCATTTCTGAAAGTTCAAGATCAAGACACCAATAGGTGTGATTTCTCTAGAACTAGTCTCCTTGGCTTACAGAGGGCTACCTTCTTACTGTGTGTCGACATGACCTTTTTTTTTCTGTGAACATTCCCAGGGTTTTGTGTGTTCAAAATTTCCTTTAAAATAGTGTACTCTGTTGTATCATTTTGGGTTTAACCTACACAGTCTCATTTTATATTAATTATGTCTTTGTAGGTCCAATCTTCAAACACATATTCTTAGACAGTGGATGGTAAAGATTCACTGTGTGAGTTCTGAGTAAACTCAGTTGAGTCTACAGTAGTATACATCATAGTATGCTATGTGGATGATTGGTATATGTGTCCACTTTCATGTGACATTCACTGTGAGATAAAATAATCAAATTCAATGTTACATGGGATGACATGATAATGAATAGGTGTTCCTCAAATCCATGCATTATATTACTAATATAAGCATTGTTGGAAGGAAAACCAAATCTATTTCCAGAACGACTGTTTCTTTCTCTCAGAACAATTTTTTCCCCTTCTATTCTGCAAAATTTCTGGAATACTCAGCCTGAAACAATAGGTGTCAGTATTATCAATAAAGATTACAACATGTTGGACATGCTATGTTGATATGATATAGTACTTTTCAAGAATATTCTGCTAAAAGATTGGTACTATATTATTTGTGTAATTTATAGTTCTTTTAAATTTGTAAAGTTATTAATTAATGAGAAATTCTGAAACCATGTTTTATGAAAGATATGAATAGATAGACTTTTAAGACTACAATTACAATTAGTCAATAGTGTTCAGAGTTACCTATAAAAAACATGAAGTAATAGAAGGTATTTAAAAATGTTGAAAATGCAATACTAAATGAAATTACAGGATAATATTTATATGTGTCAAAATTTTAAGTAAAATTAATAATGTTTATTAAATGAGTCAATAATATATAGAAAAATATAGAAATTTCTGAATTTTAAAGTCTCAAAATTATTAGGAATTGAGAATGACAGAAAAATGCTTATGCCAATTATTGTTCATATAAAAAAATGACCAGAAACAAACTCAAGCATCACAAAATTAAATTTTAAATGAAGGAAGTTAATAATACAAAAGCTGTATTTTTGGGGAAGACATTACAGGAAATTTGGTAAAGTACATGTTTATTGTATTGAAGATAGTTCCTTTCCAACTGATTTATAGATTCCATTCCAATTACAATGAAAGTATATTATGTAACAAAAGAGTAATATCAAAAGATGTTTAAGCCAGTTTTCTCCTGAAGAAATTAAAAAAGAGGAATTGGCTATGAAGACTTTCAATAATTTCACCACTGGTTCAGGTAAAATAATATTTGACCATGATGAGATAGCAGTAACATTCAATCAACCTTCCTTGAATATTTACAGAGAAGGGAAATGTCCTTATAGTATTAGACTACACACAAGTTACTACACCAGAAATACCAGCAAAAACAGAGGACAGTATCAGAAGAACAGGAGTCTGGAGGATCAGAGTAGCAGTTCATAGGTCTAGGTGATGTCACCTACCAACAAAGTGTGCAACTCAAGTTCAGGGAGCCACAGGAAGCAATGATGGTTTGTTTCCCACTGGTGATACACATAGTGTCTCAAACTATATAAAGGAGTCAGGCTCTGAAAGACTAAATATTTGGATATCTGGACTATGGTTAAAACAGTTGACCATTTGGATGGAATACTGTTAAACGTCTGAGCTGATGTGAATCTACCTGCTGTGAATAGGAAAATGGCTGAGAGATGACATTTTGAGGTTATTTGTAGAACACTGGTGTTTGGGGATACTATCTATAGTATGTATAATAGGTAAAATTGTTTTACATTGGCACAGGGTTTGAGAAATAATATAATGGAGAATAAACACATCTCCATGTTTCTTCAATAACAGAGAGTAATGATAATTCTCATATACAGATTGTAAATGTCAACTTCCTATAGGATAAAGTGTAAAGATTAAGTATTGAACATAATAGTAAAATAAACATTCCCCATGACTCTTTTTATTGTTTTGTCATTTATTATTTAACTTTAAAAATATTTCGCCAGGTGGTGCTGGGCAACGCCTTTAATCCCAGGATTTGGGAAGCAGAGCCAGGTGGATCTCTGCAAGTTCAAGACCAGCCTGGTCTACAAAGGGAGATCCAGGAAAGGCCCAAAGCTACACAGAGAAGCCCTGTCTCGAAAAACCAAATTTATATATATTAAGAGTTCTATACATAAAAATTGTATTTTCATAACTTGGAATTCTCCCTGTTCCCCCTCAAATCTCTGTCCCCATACTCCCTCCCAAGCCCCTGGCCTCTTGTATAATTATTTCTGTTACACCTATACATCCAAACTCATTCACAAAACACATGGAGTCCATTTAGTATTGCTCTATGTACATGTTTTTAGGGCTGACCACTTGGCCCTACCAGATACGCTATGAGGGGACTAGTTCATTGGAAAAGATTGGTTTTTTCCTTCTTTCATCAACCACTGATTGCTTGTGGCTCTTCATGTACAGAGGTGAGAACTTGGAAAATTTTCCTCTGTCTACATGATATTTGACTGGTGATGAGTATCATTACTCAGCTCTCATTTAGGCATCATATTGGTACAATTTCTTGGGTACAGCTTCTCCATCATATCTAGCAGACATTGCCAGCAGGTATGCACTTGTATCCCCCAGTTACTACACACACACACACACACACACACACACACACACACACACACACACACTCACACACACAACACGGCAACAAAGTAGAGAAGAAATTAAATAGAAAGTGAGGAAAGTATACTCCAGGCCCAACAAAGTGTCATTCCAGCACCAGAGACTCAGGCTGAAACACATATGCAGACTCCAGGCTAACCCCTACAAAACTTTGTTAAGGCTTTCCCCAGAAACATGCTAGCCCCTTAAGCCAAGGCTCCAGAGGCTATTAAACATAAGAGGCCTTAAACATAAGGCCTCAGTCTTCAGCCCTACAGCTCTCCTGTGTGAGAACCCCATCATTAATATTGAGCAGATCCTACTATTATCCCATGTTCCTTCCTAGCCCCTGTGACAGCACAGAGTCCTGAAGATTAGGATTCAAATTATCCCCTTTGAAACCTAATTTTTGGGCTTGCTCACACGAGATCTTGATTTTTTTTTAATTTAATTTAAATTTACATATCAGCCATGGGTTGCCTTGTGCTCCCCCATCCTGCACCTACCCCTGCCTTCCCCCTATGCCCCCCAGCCCATTCCCATCTCCTCCAAGGCAAAGACTCCCCTGGGGATTCAGCTCAACCTGATAGGTTTAGTACAGGCAGGTCCAGTCCCTTTCTTCCAGGCTGAGCAAAGTGTCCCCACATAACCCCCAGGTTCCAAAGAGCCAGCTCATGCACTAAGGACAGGTCCTGGTCCCACTGCCTGGGTGCCTTCCAAACAGTTCAAGCTATTCAATTGTCTCACTTATCCAGAGGGCCTGATCCAGTTGGGGGCACTACAACTTTTGCTTTATAGTTCATGTGTTTCCATTAGTTTAGCTATTTGTCCCTGTGCTTTTTCCAATCTTGGTCTCAACAACTCACACTCTTAACAGTCCCTCCTCTTTATAGACAATGGACTCCTGGAGCTCCACCTTGGGCCTGGCCTAGGATCTCGGGATCCACTTCCATCAGTTATTAGATAAGCATTCTAGCACGACAGTTAGGGTGTTTGGCCATCTAATCACCAGACTAGGTCACTTCAGGCTTTCTCTCAGTCATTGCCAGTAGTCTACAGTGGATGTATCATTGTGGATTTCTGGGGACCTCTCTAGCACTTTGCTTCTTCCTATTCTCATTTGGTCTTCATTTATCATGGTCTGTTATTCTTTGTTCTCCCTCTGTTCTTGATCCAGCTGGGATCTCCTGTTCCCCTAAGCTCTCTTTCCCTTGAACCTTGCCTTTTCATTACCCTCACTCATGTCCAGGTTGTTCATGTAGTTCTCATCCATTTCTCTGTCATTGGGTAATCTCTGTGTCTTTCCTAGGGTCGCATTTTCTAGATAGCCTCCCTGGAGTTGTGTAGCCGTCTAGTCATCTTTGTTTTACATCTAGTATCCTCCTATGAGTGAGTATATACCATGTTTGTCTTTCTAACTCTGGGTTACCTCACGTAGGATGTTTTGTTCTACAACCATCCATTTGCCTGCAAACATCATGATGTCATTGTTTTTCTCTGCTGAGTAGTACTCCATTGTGTATATGTACCACATTTTCTTCATTCATTCTTCAGTTGAAGGGCATCTAGGTTATTTCCAGGTTCTGGATATTAAAACAATGCTGATATGAACATAGCTGAACAAATGCCCTTGTGGTATGATTGATAATTCCTTGGGTATATGCCCAAGAGTGGTATAGCTGGGTCTTGGGGGAGATGGATTCCCAATTTTCTAAGGATGGGCCATATTGATTTCCAAAGTGGCTGTACAAGCTAGCATTCCCACCAGCAGTGGAGAAGATTTCCCCTTGCTCCACATCCTCTCCAGCTTAAGCTGTCTTCTGTGTTTTTGACCTCAGCCATTCTTACATGTGTAAGGATGTATCTCATAGTTGTTTTGATTTGCCATTTGAGCTTCCTCTGTTGAGAATTGTCTGTTTAGTTCTGTAGCCCATTTCTTAACTGGACTGTTGGGCATTTTGATGTCTAATTTCTTGAGTTCTTTATATATTCTGGATATCAGCCCTCTGGCAGATGTAAGGTTGGTAAAGACCTTTTCCCATTCTTAAGGCTGTCGCTTTGTCTTGATGACTGTGTCCTTTGCTCTACAAAAGCTTCTTGGTTTCAATAGACAAACAGGCTGAGAAGAAAATCAGAGATACATCACCCTTTGCAATAGCCACAAATGATATAAAATACCTTGGGGTAACTAAATAAGCAAGTGACAGACCTATATGACATGAACTTTAAGTCCCTGAAAAAAGAAATTGAAGATGTCAGAAAATGGAAAGGTCTCCCATGCTCATGGATAGGCAGGTTTACCATAGTAAAAATGGCAATCTTACCAAAAGCAATCTACAGATTCAATGCAATCCCCATCAAATTACCAATACAATTTTTCACAGACCTGGAAAGAATACTGTTGAACTTCATATGGAATAACAAAACTTCAGGATAGCCAAAAGATTCCTGTACAATAAAACAACCTTTGGAGGCATCACTATCCCCGACCTCAAGCTCTACTTTACAGCTACCTTAATAAAAGCAGCTTGGTACTGGCATAAAAACCGACATGTGGACCAATGGAATCGGATTGAAGACCCTGACATTAATCTGCACACCTATAAACATATAAAGTTTGACAAAGAAGTCAAAACTGTACAATGTAAAAAAAAAAAAAAAAAAAAAAAAAAAAAGCATCTTCAACAAATGGTTGTGGCAAAACTGGATGTAAATGTATAGAAAGCTGCAAATAGATCCATATCTGTCACTGTGTGCAAAACTTAAGTCCAAGTGGATCAAAGACCTCAACATAAATCCAATTACTCTGAACCTGATAGAAGAGAAAGTAGGAAATACTCTTGAACACATTGGCACCAGAGATCACTTTCTAAATATAACACCAGTAGCACAGACACTGAGAGAAACAATCTATCAATTGGATCTCTAGAAACTTAGATCTAGATCTTGATGCACTTCTAAGAGTAAGGTCCAAGGCCCTAGTTGTTAAACATGATAATATGTGTTGCAATGGCAACTTTGATAGAAGCATGAGTTCATCAAGATTTGAAGTAGTACAATAGAAAAATGCTCCTGCCCTTGGAACAACTGTTTTTTGTTTTTGTTAAATTGAATATCTGCATGTAGAAGAATACAAAAAAATCCATATTTACCACCCTGTACAAAACCCAAGTCTAAGTAGATCAAAGATTTCAACCCAAAACCAGATACACTGAACTTAATAGAAGAGAAAATGGATCATAGCTTTGAACACATTTGCACAGGAGACATTCTAAACAGAACACTGATAGAAATGGGACCTTAGAAAACTGGAAAGATTATGTAAGGCAAAGGACATATTCAACAGTATATAACATCAGGCTACATTTTGTCAGAAATAATGCTTTTTGGTTTACACATATTGGGAATTTCTGTTAATTTACAATTTTAATGTATTAGGTAATTTGGCCTATCAAATTTAGTTTGGATTTCTATATTTGTATATAGATAAAATTAACACATAACAAGGTCATGCCCCTTAGTAAGATAATTTTCTTTCTACCTCTCCAGCTTTTTCTAAAAATGACTCAGTGAATTACGTGAATTTTCATGACAATAATCCTATAGACAATGGCCCATGTTTCACTGATGTTTCTACATAGTTCTGTTCTGTGTGTTATTTGTGTAGAAGTAATGTGCAGAGAACCAATTTACTTCAACTGTTCCACGTCAGCTCCATATCCCTTGGGTGAGCTCATATACAATACAGTATATGTTTACCCATACTTGATTTTTCCACACATTATATATGCCATAAAAATGGATATATATATATATATATAATGTTGCATATATTGTATTCATTATAATATATAATGTATATATAGGGTGCACATCAAAATGAGCATACTAAATTGTAGCAAAAGGTATCACTGTCCCTCAATGATCACTCATTCCATGCCAGATAACATGATTAAATGACAAATATATTATCTAGGTGAAATAAAACAATGCCATCATGAAACTGATAATTTACCAAGGTCTATGAGAAGCGATTTAACTCAGAAGGGAGCCCAGTGTATGTTCATTTTAATTGTTGGAGGTTTGATTGGAAGAATTTTGGTGGTTCCTTTCCTCTTTCAATACAACCAACCTGTATAAAGTTTGGTCAACACGAAGCATTCAGTTTACATATTGAAATATGCTTATGTCCTTCACCTTGAAAAAGGAATCTGCAAAGTCCCCATGGTACTTAACTTACACAACTTTTATGCATGTACTGGACTTAGAAATGGCTTTTTCACTCCCTCACAGAATAGACAGTTGTACTTTTCTCATCTAGGGTAGGTTAGACCCCCTTATTTAAACTGTACACCCTTATGTTCCTATGCACGTAGCATGGCTGGACATTCTGACATCAAGGTGTTCATCAAAGCAAAGACTATGTTAAGTTGAATTAAAACGCTCAGTGTCTCTCAATAAATATTATTATTTTACATTAGGTAAGATTTTATATTGGATAAAACAAAATATTTTCCTTAAAATTTTCCCTCTATAAAAATTATTACTGTCTGAATCTGTGTATAACACAAATGAATTTGTCACCAAACTTTTCAATGCATGGTTTGTCCCTAATATCTAGAACCTGCAGGATTACAGTGGCATCAGAGGCACAGACTGAATCTTGAAAGTTAGGCTAGACCTTTAGAACTGCTGTCTTCAGATATTTTCATTTTTAGCTCCATGATACAGAAAATGTGACACAACATGAATATGGGTTACAGAATATTTATTCATCTATTTTTTCTTCTTTCTTTCATTTCCAAATATTTGTTCCATCAAAGTCATCCCTATTGTCATCCTCCTCCTCCCAATCTCCATCTCACTGGTCACTGATTTTATTTGAGTGTGTAGTCTAGTTTCATGTTACTATGTACACTTTTCTGTGGGCCTGAACTACCTTTTTTCCTTTCATTTCTTCTCCTCCTCCCTCAGCTTGGCTTGTCCTGAAGGCTAACCTCATGATGTTCCATGATATATTATTTTTCTGGTTTCTTTTAAAAGCTACAGTAGTTGTAAGAACAGAGTTTACTGAGTTGCAGTGACTGACTTGCACATTTTGGAATCTCCAGAGATAGAGATCCCAATCCACAGTAAAATGTACTACATAAATTAAGTATAGTTCCTGCCAATGGCACTTTGCATCACTGGATAATAGCCACTGGCAGAGAACTGTCCGGTAAGGCCTCTGGGAATTTAGAGCTTTAAAAGCCCTGTTTGTCCTCTTGTTGACCCATGACTTTACATTCTATTTTTATGACACAGATTTTATTTAAGCATCAGCTTGCAGTAAACGACTTTTAAGGTTTAAACTGCCTTTTGATTTCATAGTAATTTCAAGAAAACGTGCCCCCCAACTGTCCACTTTCTGTGTGCTTAAGAATTATGGGTATTTGTGCTCTACTTCCCTTTAAACGTTTAAGAAGCTTCAAGACCTAGCAGCTAAAACAATTTACATTTTCCATTCATTTGTAGAATTTACTTTAATGGGTTTAAATTATGGATTATATTGTACATTTTCTATTTTTATTTCAGATTTAAATAATGGGGAAAGCTAAGCGAGAATTATCTCAAAAGGAACACTTTGTCATATATTGTGGTCTGAATTATTTAAACCACTGTTTGGGAAAAAATGTCATGCCACACCAGCCAGACTTTAGACTAGCTGTATGCTATTTAACTTCATTTATTTTAGTTTTATTTTTAAGATTATAATTTTATTATGTATAAAAGAATATGGTTACTGATAATATATCCTGGAAAACTGCTTTTAACTACATGCTCTCTGCTAACCAGCTGAATTCAAGTTGAGAATATGAGGCATAGTAAATTTAATGAAAGCTTCAAGTTGAAGTTGTATTCACTCAGCCCCATTTGGGGCTCACTCATTTCTTCCATGTTCTTATTAAATAGACTGTCCAGTGAGTGCTTGGTGGTCTCTTATGGTGATTAATTTCCTGAATATTGAAAAAAACTGCAGAGGTGGGTGATAACTATCTAATTCATCTCAGGTGAGTACAAGGAAATCCCAGGCAAGTCCTTGGCATTAAAAAGGTCTGGGTAGATGGGATAGCTTTGCTTATCTTAGGGGTAATCTCCTTGGGTTATTTCATTTCTTGTACTAATGGATAGATAATAGATATTATTTTTATTATTCTCATGTGAGGATACTTTCCTTTTGTCTTTTTGTGGTGTTTGAAAAGGAACACATGGCTTCACACATGTTAGGCACAAGCTTAATCACAGAGCCATATCGTGACACTCATATCTTAAAATTTTACCCTTTTGTGAGACAGGCTTGCATATAGCACTGAATAGCCTTCAACTCGCTATATAGCTGTGGTCTTCCTTGAACTTTTGATTCCCTACCTGTACTTCCAAAATGCTGGAATGTAGGTGTAATTCACTACACCCACTTAAAATGTCTTTAGTGAGCATATATGTGACTGTGTAATCACATATGGAAATAATACAAATTGTTTGCTCAAATAATATAAAGCTAAAAGGAGAAAGGCATTTGTGCTCATCAGCAATATATGGCATTAGAGTTTGTTTTATTTCTTCTTGAGTTAGTATTATTTCTGATTTCAGTAAAATGGTTATGTAGTTTAGCTATGTGGAATAGTAAGCTTAAAGAAATTAGCAAATTTCTTAAGTTTCACAAGCTGTGCTATAAAATAAAGGTAAGTGTATTTAGTGACTTCCCACATATTAAATAGAAAACCAATATGTAAATAGTGTTTATGTTTATACTAGATAATGGACTTCGTTTTATTTATTTGTAACAGGGCCTCACTTTATAGTCACCATGTAGTTACACAGTTGTACATGCCTGGAACTTAGTTTGTAGACCAGACTGGCATCATGCTCACATAAATATACTATTCTCTGATTTCAAGTGCTGGGATTAAATGTGTGTGCCACAACACTTGGCCTTTAGTAATAAATTTGTATAGCATATTAGGAAAAGTGCTCATATTTGAAATTCTAAACAATTTTAGGTAAATAGAAGAAAAAGAAATGTGATGTATTTTGCTAAGTAGCAAAGAGCAAATATTAGGAACATTCAGGTGAGTGTGTGTGTGTGTGTGTGTGTCGCTGTTTGAACAATAATATTATCATCTCTTTTCCTATTGCATTCATTACATGTTTATGTCAGAATACAGAATATAAATTTAAGAGCTATTAGAAACTAAGCATTTAGTATTATAAAAGGAAGGACAGATTCCTGATTTAGGCCATTCTGCCATAAGAAACACACTTTATTAAACCTGAAGAAACGTCATTTCAAATCCAAAGATTTTTAAATGTAATGTTTATAAAACTCATATATTTCTTTATAATAACATGTTTATATAACTACAGAATACAGCTCATGGATATTCAGAACATCCCGTGGTAGTCTACTGTTACTTTGCATGGTCTCTTACACTGAGATGAGGATTCAAAACACTTTACACTATTCAAGATTCATTCCCAACATGGCTGGTGTTAAAAGCACTGATGTATTATTAGAAAGGGTGAGTACCAAATTCTCTGTCATTCATCTAAGCCTGAGAATTTTACTTAGATGCTTTTGATCTATTTGTATTTCTGAAAAACCAGGGATTCAGCTCTCCTGAGTGATTTTCATGAAGTGTGTCTCACTAACTTACTTTTAAATTATTTTAGGTATGCCATTTCTCCATAAGTGAGCAGAGGGTCATCTCCAAACCAGAGTCGGCCTTGGTTTTATTAAGACAAAAACAAACTTGTTCAATAAAATAGTAATTCTGGTTTTCACACTGTTAAACTTTCTGAACATTGTGAGTGGTGGTTATTTTTCCTTGAAACAGCACCAATAAATAATACAGCTTAAGTATTTTATAAAAAAAAAACATAAAAATCAAGGTGGGAGCACAATATTTTCTCTTTTCTTGATGATTAATTTACATTTGAATGATAAACTTGAATGGAATAGGTTTCATTAATGTTTGGACATGTTTTTAGTTTCCATATCAGCTTACACTTCATGATCTAAAGGAATGTGAATGACACAGGCTTTGAGTATTTTTATTCATTTTACTATGGCTTTATGTGTCCTTTATTCTTGCCATAGCAAGTTTCAAATGAATTGTAGTAAAACCATTTTTGTCATGTAAAATTTGAATATGACAATGAATAAATGCACTCATTCTTTTACAACTTTCATTCCATATTTTAGAGTATTATTTTGAACATTTACTTGTTTCTGGATGTTTTCAACAATGTTTTTTAATGTCCCTTAATGATATATGTTCACATTAGAACGGAGATCATTTTTTTTCACATATGTTAAATAGTTGTGTTGATGAATTTTAAGTAAATATTATTTTGTGAGTAAACATATAATGTGGGGATTTCCTCCCCATCATACTAAATAAAGAAAAGTGAAATCAGTGGATAAAAAGCAATTATTAATAATATGTAATGTCATCTTGCTTTATCTAAATTAAAACTGTTATCAAACATATTTAAGAGTATTTATATTTATTTTCTGTGACCAGAGCAATTTTCAAAATAGTATAATTTATTCTTCATGTTTGAAAATGTTGAAAAAATGCAGCTTTTTTATTTCCTAATCATCAGACAATGGAGTTCTGTATGAGATACATACTAAAATATTTCTTACCATACAACATGAAATAATTAAGATTATTGTTGTACTGCATCAATTCAGTTTTGTTAATTTTGACATAATTATTACATTCCTCATTTTATGGAGATTTTGATTTTTTCATTTTTAGATATTTAATTTTTCTGCTTCTCAAATATGAAATAATGCAACTTTGAAATACATGGCGAATCAGAGAAATGTCTCCGAATTCATTCTGCTTGGACTTTCTTATGACCATGACATACAGATATTTTGCTTTGTTCTTTTCTTAGTCTGTTACATGGCTCTTTTGCTAGGAAATGTTGTGATCCTTATCTCGATTCGATACAGCCCTCTTTTTCATCAGCCAATGTACTATTTCCTCAGCCACCTGTCTTTTATGGATATATGTTTTACCTCCTGTGTGACCCCAAAATTCATTGGTGATCTGCTAGTAGTTAGGAAAACCATCTCTTACACGAACTGCATGCTGCAAGTCTTTGCAATGCACTTCTTTGGAATGATTGAAGTCTTAATCCTAACAGTCATGGCCTTTGACCGCTATGTGGCTATCTGCAAGCCTCTCCACTACATGGTCATTATGAGCAGGACAAAATGCCATCTTCTAATGGTAGCAGCTTGGGTAGGTGGAGCAGCCCACTCATTCCCTCAGTTTTCTATTGCAATCTTGTTGCCCTATTGTGGCCCCAATCAAATTGACCACTACTTCTGTGACATTTTTCCTCTGCTCAAAATTGCTTGTACTGACACCTATATCACTGGTGTCCTTGTTCTGGCTAATTCAGGTATAGTCACTTTGGTGACCTTTGTGGTTCTGTTTGTTTCTTATGTCATTATTTTACTCACTTTAAGAACTCACTCAGCAGAAGGAAGACGCAAAGCCCTGGCTACATGTGGGTCTCATATCACTGTGATAGTTTTATTCTTTGGGCCTGCAATCTTCTCCTATCTTAGACCTCCTACCACTTTCCCTGAAGATAAAGTATTTGCACTGTTTTACACCATCATTGCTCCTATGTTCAACCCCTTAATTTACACGCTGAGAAATGCAGAGATGAAAAATGCAATGAGAAAAGTTTGGTGTCAGTCTCTAATTTTAATGGAAGTATACAGCTAATCTGAAGGTGTTTATTAGGTATGTGGCTTTATAATAGAAAAATTGTAATTATAAATTAAAAGAGTTAGAAACTATGCCTTATATATTATAATAGATTCCACTGTCTTTAGTAGAATAAATGTGGACCATAAAACTCACTTAAATTACTAATTAATCGAAGACTATTAAAATATCAATTTTGTGAACTACTGAACTAGGGTCAGCAGAGTTCCACACATTGAAAACATGAACCAAAGCAAATAAATGAAGTTGTGCTTATCAGTAATATATACTTAATACTTCATAGAATTATTGGGCTTTGAAGCCTATGGTGGTTTGAAAGAAAACAGTCCTTAAAGGGAGTGGCACTATTAAGAGGTCTGGCCTTGTTGGAGGAAGTGTGTCACTGTGGGAATGGGCTGTGAGTCTTGTGCTCAAGCTACTCCCAGTGTCACAACTGATTTCTTGTTGCCTAAAAGATGTAGCCAGCACCATGTCTGCCTGCATGCCTCCATGCTCCTCATCATGGTGGTAATGGACTGAACATCTGAAACTGTAAGCCACCTCAATTAAATGTTTTCCTTTCTAAGAGTTCCTGTGGTCATGGTATCTGTTCATAGCAATAGAAACCCTACCTAAGACAAGGCCTCTAAAAATTACACATTTTTATGGTGTTAGAAAAAATTGGAATTCATTGCTCGATGCTATCAATTTTTAAGTTTTGATAGGTTGTGTTCATGCACATCATCTAGTAGTATTCAGAAATCAACTCTGGAGAAGAAAAATCAATATAATATAACGTGGAATAAGTTGGACTAACTATGGTAGAATTGTGAATCATTAATGAAAAGAAAATTAGAATTAATTATTTAGAGTGCCAAAAACATGTGCTGATGGTCCATTAATCACCCCAACTTTAAGAGCACTTCCCATAAAATCTAAGGAACCACATTATAAAATCATTTGCATACCCTGCTCTTATAATACCTAATGGTTCTTAAGTAAATTATTAGCGATTGGATATGACTTAAAGACATTATTTGCTGAAATGAGTTCAAAGTCACAAAAAAAGAAATAAAGTGTTCTCTAGAAACAAGGGAATTATACTGTGGTGGCATGGTAGTACTTACCACAATGCCCTTTAATTATATAGAACATTGATGAAAGGTTATTTAATGCTAATATAAAAAATGTGTCTAAACATGAGAAGATTTAAAGACACCTAAATACATATTATGTCTTAAAATATACCATTCAGATGGGCTATGTGTGTGTGGGGGGTATCATGCATACATGGGATATCTACCTCCTGCTAATTTCTGGTGATAACTCAAATTTTTCCAAAAATGAAACTAATGAGTTAAATTCCTTATGGCAGAAGAGTACTTCAAGAGCTCATATAGAGAAATCAGAAGAAAGTTTTATCAAAATATAGTGACTGTTGTGTGATGATATTTGTAATCTAAGAAATAAAGCTTGCCTGTAGATCAAAGAACAGAACAAGTCATTAGATTATTCATAGAGGTCAGGCAGTAATGGCACACCTTTAATCCTAGTACTCTGGAGGCAAAGATCCATCTGAATCTCTGTGAGTTCAAAGCCACATTGGACTATGTGAGACTGATTCAGTCTAGGAGAGAAACAGAGCCACACATTGGTGGCACACACCTTTAATCCCAGCACTTGAGATCTCATGCATTTCCTACCAGTAGTTGGGAAACACACACACCATTAACCCCAGCTGTTTGTTTGCTCATCTTCATTTAAAAATCCATTCCAAGGAAATAACATATAATTTTTTAAAAGGACTGCCTAATACGATTATATGCAAAGGAAGATAATTAAAATACACATGGATTTTAGGATATGTAAATGAACTTCAAGAGTTACATTTATTTTGAAAAAGAGCAATAATATTCAACTTTGGGTGAAAATCTGAACATGTATGAATATAGACAGTTCAAGTGGCAACATAAATGTTCTCTGATGGTATTATATAAATTATAATGCTGTTTATGCTTATCTTAAACAGTTAAATTGTATATTATCAAAACTAAGTAAAATTTAATTTTAATATTTCATAGTTTTGAAGTAGTCTTTTGGAAAAGTGGCCTTTTCCCCATAGTTTGATTTTTGTAGATACATGAAAAATATAAACACTGTTGTCTTAATAGATTCTCTAAATTTAAAATTCTGTTTTATTACATATTAAACAAAATATTAAGACCAGAGTATTCTTGCTCAAATTCTATTGACAATATCTGAACAAATAACCTTAAAATTAACAAAAGCAATTGTCAAACACTTATGGTAATTTTACAATGAAAGTTACAAGGTTTACCTTTATGTGCATTATGAATGTTTTTCAACTTAGTTTTCTGTTATTTCTCTTCATACACTTACTTACCTTATCTAGTTACCTAGTTACCTGAGCTTGCCTACATATATACACATAAAATAACACTATAAAATAGACCTAACAGATTTAATTTCCAAAAAAAAAAATTCAGGGTTTCCTCCAAAATAAAAATTTCACTGTCTTGTAAGGACAATGAAGTTTATTATGCATCTGGATATACATTGCAACATTTATTCAATCTAAAAAAATTGTATGTATTTAATTGCTGATTCTTCTTTGTACTTATTCTTACTCAAGATTAAAAACCATGTTAAAATACCATGCACACACAAATACTAAGTGTTAAGATCCTTATAATGAACCAAATATAAACAAAAAAGTTCATGATATTTTCATTTAAATGTTAATGCAATGAGAATCTGTTCCTTCAAGAGCCTGTTAAAAAATGATGATCACAATATAATAGTATTGAGAAATGTCTGTATCCCACAATCCTCTTGATAATTTTATGGCTTAAATTTTCTTTCTCTTGTAGTAGCCACTCTCTGAGTACTGTGTCTCTAGAGATGAGTACTCTTATTTCGATCTAGAGTGGCTTAAGAAATAAATTCTTCTTGATCTGGTTAATTTCCTCCTCAAAAAGCAGGAAGAAACCTTGGGTAGACCAGAAGGACATTGGGTTTCCATTGCTGGAGTTCTCAATTTTTGCAGAGGAAAAATAACATATTTCTGTGTGTGTGTGTGTGTGTGTTGTGTGTGTGTGTGTGTATGTGAATCTGTGAATGCAATAGGGATAAAGAAGAGTGAGATAGGGAAGGAGAGAAAGGAAAGAGAGAGAAAGGAGAGGAGGAGGCGGGAAATAGGGGAGGGGTGAGGAGAGGTATCTCCAGAACATCAACAGGGAGCATCAGGGAAAGAAACACAGTCTCATGATCAGCATGGCGATTTGCATTTGACTATTTTTTTACCAGTTGTCTCAAATCAATAAATGGACTGTTTGTTCTTCCTTCACTGAATGATTTTAGATGTGAGTCACAAAGGAACAGAGATAAGAAGAAATATACGTTAAAATAAAATACTTTGCCTCTCTCATTGACAAATGAGACGAAAATTTTGTCATTGAAAAGTGAGAATGAAAAAAATCAAGGACATAAATTAATATGTGTGTATATAAACATACTATATTTTAAATTCAAAGGTAATAATATATATGCTTACATACCTATATACATATATATATATATGTATAATGTTTATCAATATATCAATATAAATCTATGAACATATATGAATGTATATAGTATTGTAATGACTTCAAAACAAAGTTTCCTCAAAAACATGATGTTCTAAACTAACTATTAACTAAGACTCCATAGAACCAAAGATTATGGGCTGACATTTCAGAAACCCCAGGCCAAACGTAACCCCTCAATATTGGGTAGCAATTTCCGTAGATGTAAAACATTATTACTTCTTATGGGAATCTAAAGTTGTAAAGGAAGAGAAACATTATTTCCTGAGGTACGCTCCTTAAAAATTCAAGAAGTTAAATAAATAAATAAATAAATAAATAAAATAAATAGCTTCAGGAAGTTCCTGATGTGATCATTAGATTCATTAGGGCCCAGCCCTCCTCAGACTTGTGTAAGAAAAAGTAATTGTGGGGAGTCAGACTCAGCACAGAGAGGCTCAGACTAGATGGCCTGCCTGGAAGATGGAGATCAGCCAAGCTTCCTGAGAGGAGAGATCATCAGAGCTACCTTGAGGGTCAGAGACCTAGTGAATTTCCTGGGAAAAGCCTCGGTCTAGTTGAGCAACCTGGAAAAGACATTATACAACCTGTTGAATTTACCTGCAAGTTGTACAGTAAGATTCAAATTTCCAAATTTCACGTGCCCTCAGCCCTGGTGGGTTAAGCTTTTGGTAGTACAGCTGTCCTTGAGTCATTTTTTTGTTTCTGTAAATAATGCCCTCAACCATATTTCTGTAAGTTACCCCTATAAAACTCATGGGTTTTCATGGCTGAACTTTCTTGGTATTCTTACATCATACAACATTTATTTTCCAGATTAAAAAATTTCATTTTTGGAGGAAAACATGTTAAGGCACAGGGTGTTAAGGGGAACGTCAACAACAGGGTATTTTAGGGAAGAGTGTTAAAGTGGAGACCATAACTGAAGCTACAGTGTAACCTAAGCTTGTAAAAGTGCAGGATGTCAAAGGGGAGTGACACAGCTCACGAACAGTGTCTTTAGGAACAATTCAATATCCTTAAAATCCCTGAATCAATTCAATCCCTGATTGATATTGACCAAATTCACTAAGACACTCCCTTCCCAGGGTATGTAATCTATACATACAACCTATAACGCTACTGTGAGATAGTCTCAGGCAAGCTGAACTGTCTAGAAGAAGCTGAGGACCAGGCACCTGGAAGAGGCTCAGATCAACTGAATGAGCTGCCTGGAAGACAAGCTCTCTAATCTCTTGAACTGCCAGCAGATTGGGCAGTGTGCTCATTTCTGGCTGTCATGAGCTACCACCCATGCTGGAGTGGGAATCATTGATGCAGTTGACTTTGGGTCATTTCTACTCCTGTCAGCAACCCTCATTTGATTCCTGGGAGTAACCGCAATAAAAACTCATTGATTCACCATGTTGGACTTTAGTGCTATTATACTTTAGTCTGTCATTGATGTCTTATTTGGGGTTAGTAGACATTTGTTCACATCTACCCAAGAATGTAGTGTACAACAATTAAGTTGTTCACATTAAGTATTTTCCTCAAAATGTCTGGCAAATATAGAGATATACAAAAATCATATGTATATTAGGATTGCCTCAAATTCAAAGTATTGGCATTGTGGTTATAGTCACATAATACTGGTATATTATCCATAAAACAATGTGAATGTAGTCATAAAAGCTGATATTGTGTAACGTAAACTACAGACATTGAAGTAGCCATGGAAAACACGACTAGCAGAAAACTAATAAGACAAAGAGTAAAATATATGAATAAGTATAGTAAGAAAAGAAATTTCAAGACTATAAAATAAGCTGAAATCCAAGTGAAATAGTTATTGACAACCATGATGATTAAGATGATTAAAAGTTATGAGTCTTTTTATTAATGTTAAATCAAGACCAAGAGTGTACCTATGAAAAGTTTTGGTGTCCAAGTGCAGGGGTTCAGCATTTTTAGAGAAAAGACCCATATTACAGTAGTGCCTCAGTGGAGTTTACATTAGTCAGAAGTTAGGGTAGCCTAGGAACAACTCCTTTCTTTGCAAAGCTTAGTAGTATCTTTCAGACAGTATTTAATATGTCTATATTGTGGTCAAGGTCAGGGTCAGACCCAAAGCTGTACCAATAAGGATATGGGTGTTGGGGTGGTGTAGAAGTTTGAGAAGTGTCTAGTCAGACACAAAATAAGCTTTGGACAACATGGTGTTACAGTTGTCATTTCAAACCATACTCTTAAGAAAAAGCAAGCATTCTAATGCATTAATCTTTTACATTAAAAGGTAAAACTTGTCAAATAAGAAAAAAAGCTGCAAACAAATTTTCAAGTTATTCTGGCTATAGAAATATACTTTATAATCCATGTACTGTGAATCATGCCTGAACTCTACACACTTGGGAGGTGGAGGCCAGAAGCCCAGGGGAACTTCAACATCATCCTTGGCTATATATAATCAATGAGCTCAATACCAGCTTAGCCTTAATAAGACCCTATCTTTAAATAAAAATGCATAAACCAACTGCATATAAGACAAAAGGATCAAGAAGAATTTAGACTATAGGTATTGATACATTAGGGAAAAGGCTTTTTGAATATGCAAGGGGAGTTTGAACAAAGAATATTACATTTCCAATAGTCCAATAAAGCAATTAAATAATCAAAAAATAAATCCTTATATTTAAAAATAAGTGAAGCTCTTACTATACCTCAAAGATTTTTTTTTTTTTTTGCATTTGATGAAGACTGATGGAGTAAACCACAACTAATCAAAGAGAACACTTGGCCTTAGGCTGCCCATTCCCAATTGATATATCTACAATAAAATTCACACATTTAAGGCTCAAGAATATCATAGAAGAGGGGTCATAAATATTGTAAATGGAAGAGTGTCAGGGCACCTACCATAAGCTAGCATCTTCTAAATATGACAGTGAAGCTGTACCTGTGAAATCTCAAAAATGTGATTTCCTAAATAAAATCTGTACAATGACAACATCACTTGACATCCTACAGTCAACATCTTGTGATATTTTCAAAAATCATTAAATGAAGGTTTACAGAAAATAAGTAACTACCATAAGAGAGAGAATCAATCTTCCTCAGTGATGAGTCCCTAATTGTTTATTTAATACCAGGAGGTCAACCCTAAAAGCATATACATATGAGCAATAATAAGTGGATTCAGCAGGCTTTATATATGTCCATTTTGTGTGTGTGTGTGTGTGTGTGTGTGTGTGCGCATGCATGTGTTGTGTTAATAATAATAATTGAAGGAGAAACAGCATAAAGTTGAGAGGAGTGGTTTAAAATTTTAAGGAAAAGGAGTGTAGGAGGAAAATGATGTGTAATGTTCTCAAAAATTATAAGTAATGTGAAAAAGTAGACCAATTTATAGATATAGTTTAATGTAGTTTATTTATGATCCTAATATTGTACATGTAACTATTGAACAATACATGCCTCAAATGTACTCAGAATATTGCCAAAAATAACATTTCAGGCTCATAAGACAAGCTTCAAACTTCAAAATATAAAAATAAAAATAAATCATAGTAAATATTCAAATTTGACAAATTATATAATAAATTCCTAAGTAATCTAGGTCTTCAAGAAAAAATCATACTTTAAGGGCATTTGCTCAGCTATCAGCATTGTTTGTAATAGCCAGAACCTGGAAACAACCTAGAGGCCCTTCAACTGAAGAATGGATAAAGAAAATAAGGTACATATTCACAGTGGAGTACTACTCAGCAGAGAAAAACAATGACATCATGAGGTTTGCAGGCAAATGGATGGATCTAGAAAAAATCATCCTGAGTGAGGTAACCCAGACTCAGAAGGACAAACATGGTATGTACTCACTCATAGGAGGACACTAGATGTAAAACAAAGATGACTAGACTGCTACACAACTCCAGGGAGGCTACCTAGAAACAGGACCCTAGGAAAGACACAGGGATCACCCAATGACAGAGAAATAGATAAGATCTATATGAATGACCAGGACGACAGTGGGAGTAATGAAGGGCAAGTTTTGAGGGAAAGAAAGCTTAGGGGAGCAGGAGATCCCAGCTGGATCAAGAACAGAAAGGGAGAACAAGGAATAACAGACCATGATAAATGAAGACCACATGAGAACAGGAATAGCAGAGTGCTGGAGAGGTCCCCAGAAATCCACAATGATACATCCTCTGTAGACTGCTGACAATTGTCAAAAGAAAGCCTGATCTCACCTGGTCTGGTGATCAGATGTCCAAACACCCTAACAGTGCTGGAACTCTCATCCAATAACTGATGGAAGTGGACAGAGATCCTCAGCCAGGCCCCAGTTGGAGCTCCAGGAGTCCATTGTGAAGGAAGAGGAGGAACTATAAGAGTTTGAATTGTTGAAACCAAGATTGAAGGAGCACAGCGATAAATAGCCAAATGAATGGAAACACGTGAATTAGGAGCCTGGGCTGTGGAGCCCCAAGCTGGAGCAGGCCCTCTGGATAAGTGAGACAACTGAATAGCTTGAACTGTTTGGGAGGCATCCAGGCAGTGGGACCCAGACCTGTCCTTAGTGAATGAGCTGACAGTTTGGAACCTTGGGCTTACACAGGGATACTTTGCTCAGCCTGGAAGGAGGGGACTGGAGCTGCCTGTACTGAATCTACCAGGTTTAAATGAATCCCCAGGAGTGTTGGCCCTGGAGGAGATTGAAATGGAGGGGAGGGGCTGGGGGGAAGGTGGGACAGCAGGGGGAGGACAGGGGATCCCATGGCTGATGTGTAAAACACAAATATAATAAATAAATAAAATAAAGATAAAGAAGTGTCACAAAAACAAAAAAACCAAAAAAAAAAAAAAAAAAAAAAAAAAAAAAGAAAAAAAAATACTAGTTGAGGTAAGTCTCAAACCCTGCTGGATTCTTTCCAAAAGAGGCACCACAAGATGTCTGTAAGGAACACACTAGAAGATGAATGTTATTGTTAAGTATTTCAAGAAGACAACAGGAAATTCCTACAGAAATTTATGCATGATGAGTAATAGCAGATAGAAACTTCCTACTTGGATACAAACAAGATCTCAAGTTCTGGGTGAGGTTAACACCTACATGCTGGATGTTACAGACTCTAGTCTGGCTGACCTGAACAGCTCACAACTGTACTCACATAAGAACTATGAACAGAAAGAACAGTCCA
>NW_023412449.1:0-16884 GCF_903995425.1 Onychomys torridus
AAGAGAGATGAAATCTAGTTCTGATGATATATAGAAAGGCACTGTGAGTAATGTAGTTCTGATTTCATAAAGGAAGAAACTGGGAAATGAAGTTCTGATGATGTAAATAAAGAAACTGTGAAATGTAGTTCTGATCTCATAGAGAAAGGAACTGTTGGTAATGTAGTTCTGATGATGTAGAGAAAGTAAGTGTGTGAAATATAGTTCTGATGATGTAAATAAAGGAACTTTGGGAAATGTAGTTATGATGACATTGAAGAAGGCATTGTGGGAAGTGTAATTCTGTGATTTAGAGAAAGGCACTGTGGGCAATTACTTCTGATGACACCAAGAAAGGGGCTGTAGAAATGTAGTTTTGATGACAGAGAATGGCACTGTGGGAAATACAGTTCCTGTGTAGTAGAGAAAGGCACTATGGGAAATGAAGTTATCATGTAATACAGAAGGCACTATGGGAATGTAATAGTGATTACATGGAAAGGCTACTCTGGGAAATATAGTTCTGATGTCATAGAGAAAGGTACTGTGGGAAATGTAGTTTTTATGTCACAGAGAAACACAGTATGGGAAATGTAGCTGTGATATCATAGAAAAACGAATTGTAGGAAATAGAGTTATGATGACATACACATAGGAACTCTGGGAAATGTAGTTCAGATGACACCAAGAAAGGCACTGTGAGAAATGAAGTATTGATTGTGAAGATAAAGGCAAGATGGGCAATGTAGTTGTGATGGCGTAGAGACAGGCACTGTGGGAAATGTAGTGCAGATATCACTGAGGAAGGCATTATGGGAAATGTTGCTCTGATGACACCAAGAAAGGCACTGTGAGGAATGACCATCTGATGAAAAAGTGAAAGGCACTGTGGGAAATATATTTCTGTGAAATAGAGAAAGGCACTGTGGGAAATGTATTTCTGATGTCATAGAGAAAGGAAATGTGAGAAATGTAGTTCTGATGATGTAGAGAAAAGAACTGTGAGCAATGCAATTCTAATGTTGTAGAAAAAGAAGTGTGGCAAATGTAGTTCTGTGACACAGAGAAAGGAATTGTGGGAAACATAGCTATGATGACATAGAGAAAGGAACTTTGGGTAATAAAGTTCTAATGACAGAGAGAAAGGAACTGTGGGAAATGATGTTATGATGAACTAGATACAGGCACTATAGGAAATGGGGTTTTGATTATGTAGAGAAAGGCACTGTGAGAAATAAAGTTATGATGAGACAGAACAAGGAACTTTGGGTAATATAGTTCTGATGACATAAAGAATGGAACTGGGATAAATGTGGTCTGATGATATACACATAGGAAATGTGGGAAGTGTATTTCAGATGACACTAAGAAAGGCACTGTAGGTAATGTCAATGTGATGAAACAGAAATGCCCTGTGGGAGATGCATTTCTGTGGCACAGAGAAAGGCACTGTATGAAATCCAGTTCTGATTACACAGAGAAAGGAAATTGGCTAATGTAGTTTTGATGGGATATAGAAAGGAAATGTGGGAAATACAGCTCTTATGTCACAGAAAAAGTCACTCTGGAAAAAAAAGAGTTCTTATGACATAGAGAGAGGCACTGTGGGAAATGTAATTCTGATGACATTGAAAAAGGAACTGTGATAAATGTAGTTCTTTTGACATCCATATAGGAACAGTGGGAAAAGAAGTTCTGATGACACCAAGAAGGGCACTGTAAGTAATGATGATCTGATGAAACAGAGGAAGGAACTGTGGGAAATGTAGTTCTGATGATATAGAGAAAGGCACTATGGGTAAGGAAGTCCTGATAATGTATATAAAGCATTGACATTCTGAGGTAATAGAGACAGTCACTGTGGGATATAGTTCAGATGACACCAAGGAAAGCAATGTGGGAAATGCCTTTCTGATGACATCAAGGAAGGCATTGTGGGTAATATATTTCTGTGACATGGAGAAAGGCATTGTGAAAAATGCAGTTCTGATGACATAGAGAAAGACACTGTGGAAAATGTAGTGTTGATGTGGTAGAGCAAGGAACTCTGGGAGATGTAGATCTAATGATGATGAAAGGCACTGTGGGGAATGAATGACAGATGGCATAGAGAAGGGCACTGTAGGAAATGCAGTTCTAATGACATAAAAAGGAATGTGGGAAATGTAGTTTTGATGTGTTGAGAAAGGAAACTTGTGAAATGAAGTTTTGATGTCATAGAGAGAGGAACTGTGGGAAATGTAGTTCAGATGTTACCAAGTAAGGCACTGTGGGAAATGTTGCTCTGATGAAACAGAGGAAGGAATTGTGGAAAATACAGTTCTGATGACACAAAGAAAGACACTGTTGGTAATGAAGTTCTGATGATGTAGATAAAGGAACTGTGGGAAATGTGGTTCTGATGATGAAGATAAGGGCGAAATGGGCAATGTAGTTCAGATGTCACCGGGAAATGCACATTGGGCAATGCATTTCTGTGACATGGAGATGAAGGCACTGTAGGAAATATAGTTCAGATGCTATAGAGAACTGAAGTGTGGGAAGTGTAGTTCTGATATCATAGAGAAAGGAACTGTGGGAAATATAGTTGTGATGAGGTAGAGAAAAACACATGGGAAATGTAGTAAAGATTTCATAAAGAAGGGGATTATTTGTATTTCTAATGATGTTAAGAAAAGAACTGTGGGAAATGTGTTTCTGAGGGTATGGAGTTAGGCACTGAGGAAATGTAGTTCTGATAACACTGAGAAAGACACTGTGGGAAATGTAGTTCTGATGATGTAGAGAAAGGCAGTGTGGGAAATGTAGTTATTTTGACCTTGAGAAAGGCACTGTGGGAAAAATAATTTTGAGACACAGAGAAAGGAACTATGGGTAATGTAGTTCTGCTGAGATGGATAAAGGCACTGTGGGAAATGTATTTCTTATGTCATAGACAAGGACACTGTGGGAAATGTAGTTCTGATGACTAAGAGAAAGGAACTGCGGGAAAATAGGTGTGATGACGTACACATAGGTACTGTGGGAAATGTAGTTCAGATGACAACGCAAAAGGCACTGGGGGTAATGTTGACATGATGAAAGAAAGAAAGGCTCTAAGTGAAATGTATTTCTGTGACTTACAGCAAGGTTCTGAGGGAAATGCAGTTATAACTACAGAGAGAATGACACTAAGGAAAATGTAGTTCTTATGTCACAGAGAAAGACAGTGTGGGAAATATAGTTCTGATGACATAGAGAAAGGAAATATGGTTAGTAATTATGGATGATGTAAAGAAAGGTACTTTAGCTAAAGCAGTTCTAATGACATAAAGAAAGGATTGTGTGAAATGTAGTTCTGTGACATAGAGAAAGGGACTATGGGAAATGTAGTTCTGATTACAAAGAGAAAGGAACTTTTGGTAATGTTTTTGCGATGTCATAGAGAAAAGAACTGTGGGAAATGTAGTTCTGATGATGTACACATAGGAACTGTGGGATGACACCTAGAAAGTCACTGTGGGTAATGTAGTGTTGATGATGTAGCTAAAGGCAAGATGGGCAATTTAGTTCTAATGTCATAGAGACAGGCACTGTGGTAATTGCCATTCAGATGATAAAAAGAAGGGAACTGAGGGAAAAGTACTGATGATGTATATAAAGGCAAGTTGTGCAACATAGTTCTAGTGTCATAGAAACAGGCACTGTGGGAAATATAGTTCAGATGATACCAAGGAAGGCCCAGTGGGAAATGTGGATCTGATATTATAGAGAAAGGCACTGTTGGGAAATGTAGTTCTATGACATAGAGAAAGAACTGTGGGAAATGTATTTCTGTGACATAGAGAAAGTACTCTGGAAAATAAAGTTTTAGTGACACGGAGAAAGGAACTGGCATAAATGAAGTTCTAAAGATGTAGCCATAGGAACTGTAGGACATGTAGTACTGATGTCATAGAGAAAAGATGTATGGGAAATGTAGTACTGGTGACACAGAGAAAGGCACTGTGGGAAATGTAGTTCTGATGACATAGAGAAAGAAAATAAGGAAAATTTATTGCTGATGACACTAAGGAAGGTACTGTGCGAAATGTAGTTTTGATGTCATAGTGCAGGAAATTGTGAGAAATGTAGTTCTCAGGTCATAGAGAAAGGAACTGTGGGAAATGTAGTTCTATTTACATAGAAAAAGGAACTGTGGGAAATGTAGTTCTGATGATGTAAATAAAGGAACTATGAGAAATGCAGTTCTGATGACACTGGGAGAGACATTGTGGAAATCTATTTCTAATGACATAGAGAAGGGCATGGTAGTAAATGTTTAATTGATGAATCAGAGAATGGCATTGGGCAAAATGTAGTTGTGTCACATACTGAAAGGCACTGTGGGAAATGTAATGGTGATGACATAGAGAAAACAACTGTGAGTAATGTAATTCTGATGCCATGAAGAAAGGAAGTGTGGTAAATGAAGTTCTGATGACATAGAGAAAGGTGACTTAAGAAATGTAGTTATAATTACAAGGAGAACTGTACAGTGGATAATGCTATCATACATAGTAAAGGGAAGTGTGGGATATGTTGTTCTCATGACTATAAAAGTGCACTGTGGGAAATATATTTCTGATGTCATATTGAAAGGCACTGTGGGAAATGTAATTATGATGACATGGACAAAGGCACTGTGGAAAATATATTTCAGATCACACAGTGAAAAACACTGCGGAAAATGATGTTCTGATGATGTAGAGAAAGGCCCTGTAAGAAATGTGGATCTGATGAACAGAAAAACACTCTGTGGGAAATGCCTTTTGATGACATAGAAAAAGGGACTGTGGGAAATGTAGTTCTTATGTCACAGAGAAAGGAAGTGAGGGAAAGATAATTCTGAATATGTAGAAAAAGACACTGTGAGAAATATATTTGTAATGTCATACAGAAAGGCACTGTGGACAATGTAATTATGAAGATATTAAGAAATGCACTGGAGGAAATGTAGTTCAGATCACACAGTGAAAGACAATGTGTAAAATGATGTTCTGATGATGAAGAGAAAGGCACTTTGATAAATGCAGTTTTGGGACATAGAAAAAGGCACTGTGGGAAATGTAGTTCTCATGTCAGGGAGAAAGACAGAGTGGGTAATGTATTTTGGATGACATAGAGAAAGGAACTGTGATAAATGTACTTCTGACAACATTCACATAAGAACTGTGGGAAATGTAGTTCAGATGACACCAAGAAAGAACTGTGGGTAATGTGATTCTGATGAAAGAGAAAAAGGCATTGTGGGAAATGTAATTCTGTGAAATTGAGAAAGGCACTCTGGGAAATGTAATACTGATGTCATAATGAAAGGAACTGTGGGAAATGCAGTTCTGATAACACAGAAAAAGCACTGTGAAAAAATGGTGTTCTGTGACTTACAGAAAGGCAATGTGGGCAATTAGTTCTGACAACACCAAGGAAGGCACTGTGGCAAATGTAGTTCTGATGACACAGAGAAAGGCACAGTAGCAGATGTATTTGTGATGACACAAAAATGAACTGTGATGATGTAGAGAAAGGCACTGTGGGAAATGTAGTTCTGATGCCATGAAGAAAGGAACAGTGGGGAATGAAGTTCTGATGTCATACATAAAGGCACTGTGGGTAATGTAATTATGAAGATGTGTAAAAAGGCACTGTGGGAAATGTCATTCTGATGAAACACTGAAAGGCACTGTAGGAAATATATTTCTGTGACATAGAGAAAGTCACTGTGGGAAATGTAGTTCTTATGTCACAGGAAAGACACTGTGGGATATGTTTTCCAGATGATGTAGAGAAAGGAACTGTAGGAAAAGTAGTTCTGATGATGTAGAGAATGGAAGTGTGGGAAATGTAGTAAAGGTGACACAGATAAAAGGATTGTGGGACACGAAATATGGAAATATGGATGATGTAGATAAAGACAAGATGGGCAATGTAGTTATGATGGCATAGGGACTCACACTGTAGTAAATGTAGTTCAGATGTCACCGCACTGTGGGAAATGTTGCTCTGATGAAATGGGGAAATGCACTGTGGGAAATGTAGTTATTATGTCGCAGAGAATGTAACTGTGGGAAATGTAATTCTAATGTCATAGAGAAAGGAAGTGTGAGTAATATAGTTCTCTGACATAGAGGAAGGAAGGTGGGAAATGCAGTTCTGATGACATAGAGAAAGGCACTGTGGAAAATGTGGTTCTGATGTGGTAGAGAAAGGCAGTGTTTGAAATGTAGTTCTGCTAACACAGAGAATGGCACTGTGGGTAATATAGTGCTGATAACGTAGAGAAAGGAACTGTGAGAAATGTAGTTCTGTTTACCCCGAGAAACACACAGTGGGTAATGTAGTTCTGATGATGTAGAGAAAGTAACTGTGAGAAATGTAGTTCTGATGATGAAAATATAGGAATTTTGGGTAATGTAGACAGATCACAACAAGAAAAAGCTGTCTTTAATTTTGATCAGATGAAAGTGGGAAGGACACTGTGGGAAATGTAGTTCTGATGTCATAGAGAAAGGAAGTGTGGGAAATATAGTTCTGATGAAACAAAGAGAGGAACTCTGGGAAAATAGTGTTTTTTAAAAAGATTTATTTATGTATTATGTACACAGAAGAGGGTGCCAGATCTCATTACAGATGCTTGTGAGCCACCATGTGGGTGGTGGAAATTGAAGTAGGGACCTTTGGAAGATCAGTCAGTGCTCTTAACCTCTAAGCCATCTCTCCTGCCAGAAAAGTAGTTCTTTTGTCACAGAGAAAGACACTTTGGAAATGTAGTTCTGATGTCATAGAGAAAAGAGTTGTGGAAATGGAGTTCCTATGATGTAGATAAAGGCAAGATAGGCAATGCATTTTTGATGTCCTAAAGTCAGGCATTGTGGGGAATGTAGTTCAGATGGCACTGAGGACATCACTGTGGGAAATGTCTCTGTGATGACACAGAGAAAGGCACTGTAGGAAATGAATTTCTGTGACATAGAGAAAGGCACTGGGGGAAAGGTAGTTCTGATGTCAAAGATAAAAGAGTTTTGAGTAATATAGTTCTTATTACATAAAGGCACAGTGGGAAATGTAGTTCCGATAAAGTAGTGAAAGCAACTGTGGGAAATGTAGTTCTGATGTCTTAGAGAAAGGCACTTTGAGAAATGTCTTTCTTATTTCATAGAGAAAGGAATGTTGGGAGATGTAGCTCTGATGACACCAAGAAAGGCACTGTTAGAAATGAAGATTAGATGACATATTTAAAGACACTGTAGGTAATGAATTCCTAAAGATGTAGAGAAAGGCAATGCAGGAATGTAGGAAATAAAGTTATGGTGACAGAGAGAAAGGAACTGTGGGGAATGTATTTCTTATGTCATAGAGGAAGACAGTGTGGAAAATGTAGTTCTGGTGTCTTAGCAAAAGGATCTGTGGGAAATGTAGATCTGATAAAATAGAGAAACGATGTGTGGGAAATAAAGTTCTGATGTCTAAAAGAAATTTACTATTATAAATCTAGTTCTGATCATGTAAAAATGCAACTGTGGGAAATGTATTTTTGGTGACAGCAAGAAACTGTTTCTGATGAAACAGAAAAAGGCTCTGTGGGAAATGTAGTTCTGATTTTCAGAAAAGGGCACTGTGAGAAATGTAGTTCTTATGTCACAGGGACAGACTCTGTGGTAAATGTAGTTCTGATGACTTAGAGAAAGGAAATGTGGGGAATGTTGATCTCATGATTTTGAGAAAGGCAGTGTTGGATATGTAGTTCAGATGCCATAGAGATAGGGACTGTGGAAAATGTAATTGTGATGATAGAGAAAAAGTCACTGTGAGAAATGTAGCTTTTGTGTCACAGAACAAGGCATTGTAGGAAATGTCGATCTGATGAAACAGAGAAAGGAACTGGGGGAAAGGTATTTCTGTTGATGAAAATGAAGGAACTGTGGGAAATGAAGTTTTGATGACATAGAGAAAAGCACTATGGGAAATATAGTTCTGTTGATGTAAATAAAAAAAAACTATGGGCAATGTAGTTCTTCTGGCATAGACAGGCACTGTGGGAAATGTAGTTCTGATGAGGCCAAGAAAAGCACTGAGGGAAATGTAGTTCTTATGTCACATAGAAAGTAACTTTGGTAAATGTAATTCTGATGTCATAGAGAAATGAAGTGTGGGAAATGTAGTTCTCTGAGATAGAGAAAGGAAGATGGGAAATGTAGTTCTGTGACTTACGGAAATGCAGTTCTGATTTGATAGAAAAAGGCAGTGCTTGAAATGTAGTTCTTATGACACAAAAAAAGGCACTGTGGGTTCTAAAGTGCTGATAATGTAGAGAAAGGACCTGTGGGAAATGTAGTTCTGAAGATGTAGTAAAAGACACTGTGGGAAATGTAATTTTGATAACAGGCGAAAAGGCACTGTTGGAAATGTAGTTCTGATAGAAAAGAGAAAGATGTTCCAGGTAATGTAGTGCTGATGATATAGAGATGGAACTTTGGGAAATGTAGTTTTGGTGATGTAAACATAGGAACCGTGGGAAATGTAATCTGGATGACAGCAAGAAATGCAATGTGTGAAATGTTCTGATGAAACAGAGAAAGGCAGTATGGGAAATGTTTTTTGGATGATAAAGAGTACCCACTGTGACAAATTGAGTTCTTATGATATAAATGCAGGCAAGGTGGGAAATGTAGATCTGATGACAGGGAGAAAGGCACTGTGGGAAATGTACTTCTAATGAAGGAGAGAAAGGAACTATGGGAAATATAGTTATGATGACATAGACATTGGAACTGTGGGTAATGATGTTCTGATGAGGTAGAGACAGACACTATAGGAAATGTGGTTTTGATTACAGAAAGGAAGTATGGAAAATATAGTTCTTATGTTATACAGAAAGGAAGTGTGGGAAATGTAGTTCAGTGACATAGAGAAAAAAAACTGGGAAATTTAGTTTGGTGACATACAGAAAGGCACTATGGGAAATGTAGTTTTGATGTTGTAGAGACAAGCATTTTGGGAATTATAGTTCAGATGACTAAGAAGAAGGCACTCTGGGTAATGGATTTCTGATGACCTCGAGAAAGGAACTTTAGAAATTGTGGTTCTGATGATGGAGAGAAAAGGACCATGGGAAATGTAGTTCTCATGTTGTTAGAAACGAATTGGGGGAAATGAAGTTCTGATGACATAGAAAAAGGAAGTGTGGTAAATAAGTTCTGTGACAATGAAAAAGAAATGTAGGAATTGTAAATGTGATGTTGCAGAAAAAAGTCACTGTGGAAAATGTAGTTCTGATAACATAGAGAAAGGCACTGTGAGTAATGTAGTTCTTATGTCACTGAGCAAGAAACCATGGGAAAAGAAGTTCTGATGACACTGTGAAAGGAACAAGGGGTAATGAACTTCTGACGGTGTAGAGGTAGAGACTGTGGGAAATGTATTTCTGTGATACAGAGAAAGGCATTGTGGGAAAAGTAGTTGTGATGACACAGAGAAAGGAAGTTTGAGTAATGTTATTTCTGATGAGATGGAGAAAGGCACTGTGGGAAATGTAGTTCTGATGAAGCAGAGAAAGGCACTGTGGGAAATGTAATCATTGTGACACAGAGAAAGGCACTATGGGAAAGGTAGTTCTGTCACATAGTGAAAAACACCATGGGAAATGTAGTTATGACATAGAGAAAGATACTTTGGATAGTGTAGTTCCAATAATGTAGAGATAGGAACTGTGGGTAATGTAGTTCTAATGGCATACAGAAAGGAACTGAGAAAAATGTTGGTCTGATGACGTAGAGACAGGGACTTTAGGAAATGTAATTTTGATTACATAGATAAATTCACTGTGTGAAATGTAGTTCTGATGTCAGTGTGAAAGACACTCACTGTGCAAAAAATGCACTGATGATGTACAGAAAGTCCCTGCAAGATGTGGTTTTGATGAACCAGAGAAAGGCCCAGTGGGAAATGTAGTGCTGATGACACTGAGAAAGACACTCACTGGGCAAAAAATGCACTGATGATGTACAGAAAGTCCCTGCAAGATGTGGTTTTGATGAACCAGAGAAAGGCCCAGTGGGAAATGTAGTGCTGATGACACTGAGAAAGACAGTGGGAAATGAAGTTTTTGTGGCAGACAAAGGAACTGTGGGAAACATAGTTCTGGTGACATAGAGAAAGACACTGTGGGACATGTAGTTCTGAAGTCACAGTGACAGACACAGTGTTAAAATATGCTCTGATGATGTAGAGAAATGCCCTGTAAGATGTGTTTTTGATGAACCAGAGATAGACAATGTGGGAAATGCAGTTCTGGGACATAGAGAAAAGTACAGTGTGAAATGTAGTTCTGATGACATAGAGAAAGGCATTGTGAGATAGGAAGTTGTGATGATGTAGATAAAGGCAAGATGGTCAATGTAGTTCTGAAGTTATAGACAGGCCCCTCTGGGAAATGTAATTCAGAAGTCACTAAAGATGGCACTGTGGGAAATGTCATTCTGATGTAAAACAGAAAGAAGTTGTGTGAAATGTAGTTCTCATGATGTAGATAAATGCAAGACAGGCAATGCATTTGTGATGTCATAGAGTCAGGCACTGTGGTAAATGTAGTCTGATGACACCAAGAAAGGAACTTTGATTAATGTATTTCTGATGATGTAGAGAAAGGAACTGTGGGAAATGTAGTTCTGATGAAACAGAGAAAGGCACTGTGGGAAATGTATTTCAGTGACATAGAGAAAGGAAAAGTGGGAAATATAGTTTGGATGACATAGAGAAAGGAATTGTCATAAATGTAGGTCGGATGACATAGAGAAAAGAACAGTGAGAAATGTGGTTCTGATGACATAGGCATAGGCACTGTAGGAAATGTAGTTCTGCAAACATAGATAAAGGCAAGAGGGGAAATGTACTTTGGATGTCATAGAGACAGGCCACTGTGGGAAATGTAGTTCTGATGACACCAAAAAAGGCACTGTGAGAAATATTGATCTGATGAAAAAAGAAAAGCACTGTGGGAAATGTAGTTCTGATGACATAGAGAAAGGGACAGTGTTAAATGTAGTTCTGAATATGTAGGAAAGGAACTTTGGGAAATGTAGTTCTTATGACATAGGCATAATCACCATAGGAAATGTAGTTCTGAGGACATAGATAAAGGCGAGGGGGGGAAGGTAGTTTGGATGACATAGAGGCAGTCCACTGTGGGAAATGTAGTTCAGATGACACCAAAACAGGCACTGTGAGAAATATCAACCTCATGAAACAAAGAAAGGCTCTGTGGGAAATGTAGTTCTGATGACATAAAGAAAGGAACAGTGTTAAATGTAGTTCTGAATACGTAGAAAAGGACCTGTGGGAAATGTAGTTCTGATGATGTAGAGAAAGTCACTGTTGGAAATGGAGTTCTGATGCCATGGAGAAAGGCACTGTGGGAAATGTAATTGTGATAACACAGAAAAAGTCACTGTGGGAAATGTATTTCAGATGATGGAGATAAAGCCAAGATGGGCAATGTATTTCTGATGTTATAGATACAGGCACTCTGGGAAATGTAGTTTGGATGACATAAAAAAGGAACTGTGATAAATGTTCTGCTATCATAGAGAAAGGCATTGGTGACTCAGAGAAAGGCATAGTGGGAAAAGTATTTCAGTTACATAGAGAAAGGCACTGTGGGAAATATATTTTTGATGACACTGAAAAAGGCACAGGGGGTAATATTGTTCTTATGAAATAGAGAAAGGAACATTGGGAAATGTAGTTCTGATGTCATGGATGTTGGTCCCTGAGGGAAATGTAGTTCTGATGACATAGAGAAAGACACTGTGGGAAATGTAGTTCTGATGACAGGTAGAAAGGAGCTGTGGGAAATATCCTTCTGATGATGTACATATAGGAACTGTGGGAAATGTAGTTCAGATGACACCAAGATGGGAATGGTGGGTAATGTTGACCTGCTGAACCAGAGAAAGGCACTGTGGGAAATGAATTTCTATGAAATAGAAAAAGGCACTGTTTGAAATGTAGTTATGATGACACTGTGAAAGGCACTGTGGAAATGTAGTTGTGATGATGTAAATAAAAGAATTGTGGGAAAATGTGATGATGTTGAGAAAGGTACTATGGGTAATGAATATCTGATGACATGGAGAAAGGCACTGTGGGAAATGTAGTTCGGACAACACAGAGAAAGTCAATGTTGGTTATGTAGTGCTGATGATGTAAATAAAGGCACTGTTGCAAATGTAGTTCTGATGCTGTAGAGGAAGGCTCAGTGGAAAACGTAGCTCTGAGGAAAAAGAGAACAGAACTTTGGGAAATGTAGTTCAGATGACAGCAAGAAAGGCACTATGGGTAATGTATTTCTGTGACATAAAGAAAGGCGCTGTGGGAAATATAATTATGATGACATAGAGAAAGTTGCTGAGTGTAATGTAGTTCTTATGTCACATAAAAAGGCACTGTGGGAAATGTAGTTCTGTGATGTAGAGAAAGGTATTGTTGGAAAGCTAATTCTGATCATGTGGATAAAGGCAAGATGGGCAGTGTAGTTCTGATGCCATAGTGAAAGGCATTGTCAGAAATGTAGTTCTATTGATATAGAGAAAGGCATTGTGGGAAATGTAATTGTGATGACACAAAAAAGGCACTGCGGCAAATGTAGTTCAGATGTCATAGAGAAAGGCACTGTAGGAAATGTAGTTCTGGTGACACAGAGAAAGGAACTGTGGGTACAGTAATACAGATGACTCAGAGACAGAAAATGTTGGAAAATTTAGTTCTGATGATGTAGATAAAGGAACTCTAGGACATGTAGTTCTGATCATGAGTAAGCATTGTGGGAAATGAGTTCCAAAGATGTTGTGAAAGGATCTGTGGGAAATGTAGATCTAACAATTTCTTTTGATTCAGCTAATTGAGCCTCCACCGTGTAAACCAAAGCCAAACACCACAGCTTCCTCTCTTCAAGTCCCTTCAGTTTCCATTTCTCCCTCCTCAGAAACAGGTCATCCAACAGGTCAAACTTCCCTGGCACACACTTTCAATACACCAACAGCCCCTAGTCCTCCTGCTACCCGTTCCCGCTCTACCTTGGGACCTACTATACCTCCTCGATCTAAACCAGCCCTAGCTCTCCCTTTTGAGAGAGGTTGCTGGGGTGGATGGTCTAGTCAGGGTAAATGTCCCCTTCTCATTATTTGAGCTCTCCAAAATAGAAAAAAGGTTTGGGTCCTATATGGCCAATTCTCCCACCTTTATTTAAAAGATCCTAATACATTACCCAGTCATATGATCTTACATTTCATGATGTCTGTATGATCCTTACCAACAATCTCCTCTCAGAAGAGTGTAAGTGAGTCTGGGATCAGGCTAGGGCCCATGCAGATAAACTCTATTAAACAGATAGCACCTACCCAGTGGGGGCTAGTGCAGTCCCAGACCAGGAGCCTGGATGGGATTACAAAAATCCAGCAGACATCCTAGCTAAAAATAGGTTTGTAACTTGTCTCCTAGCTGGTCTCCACAGGGATGCCCTGAAGGCAGCAAATTATAAAAAAAAGTCCAAAGGGTCATCCAGGAAAGAACTAAAAACCCATCTGAATTCCTCAACTGCTTTACAAAGGCCCTCTCACAATGTACCAAACTGGATCCTGAGCCCCCAGATGGAAAGCACCTCTTTATGAAGCCAATGTTTAGGTCACCCATTTCTGTCTCCTCTTCTCTCCATGTGGCACAGCTTTTTAAGTATAAGGACCTTCAAACATTACATCCCTCTCAAGTTCTCTCCCTTCAGGTGGCATTGGTAGTGAATACACCACTGACTTTTCAACCATGTCCACCTCTTAACATCTCAAATCTCTCTCAACCAGTCTTGGTATACTCCCCATCATACTCATACATTGAGACCCTAGGGAGTTACTACCCTATCCAATACATACACAGGAAGGAGTGTTACCTCAAACCACCTATACATGGGATACAGATGGCCACCAACTTCCTATATGAAGGAGTACATGGAGTGGGATATGCAATTGTCTCAGACACCATAGTGGTAAAAACACAATCTCTTCCAGCACACACCAAAAATAAGAAGGCTAAATTAATAGTTCTAACCTGTGCTTGTCAAATAGCAAAGAGACAACACCCAAACGCGGATTCGTGTGATGAGGGATAGTCTGCCCACAGGACACAGCAATCCTGCTCTTCTCCTGGAGAGCCACAGCCTGTGGCTCAGTGTTACTCAGCTCTTTCTCGCTCAGTCCACTGTGCCACTATGGGAAGTCCTGGAAAGGTTCTTCTGCTCAGCTCCTCCTTGCTTAGTCCACTGTGGGACATCCCAGAAAGGTTCTTCTGCTCAGCTTCCCCTTGTACAGTCCACTATGAGACATCCCAGCAAAGTTCTTCTGTTCAGTCCCCCTTGCTCAGTCCATTATGGGACATCCCAGCAAGGCTCTTCTGCTCAGCTCCCCCTTGCTCAGTCTACAATGGGACATCCTAGCAAGGCTCTTCTGTTCACCAGTCAATGAAGATCTTCACACCCAAAATTCTTTTGAGAAAGAGGTTTGTTTGGGAAGGAGAGTAGCTGTCTCTACCATTGTGAAGAGAACATCTCACAATTGACCAGACAGGGTGGTTTATATAGTATGTCTAGGGGGTGGAGTCAACTGTGATTGGTTAGTATATTTTCTGCCCAGGGATTGGCCAGTTTTGTGACCTAGTGGCAGGTATGGCCCTGATTTGTGCCAAATTGTGTTTCTTTCCCTGACCTTTCTTGGCTTTCTTACATTACCTCTAAGGCCAGGGCACATTTCTTTCTGATTCTAGGGTCCAAAAGTGTTAATTTGGTACTAGTTTCAGAGTCAGGGAATATTTCCTGGGTTCTGGGTTTGGGAGATAAACTTCTCATTTCTCTGGCCCAGGTCCCTAACAAAGGCTGTGTTTCTTTCCCTGGTCCTGGACCCTGGGGCCAGGATTCTGCTGTCCTGCTTTGTGATTGGTTGATTTCACAAGTCAGTTGGACAGGGGCAGAGATGGCTCTGATCTGAGATCAACTGTGACTCTCTCACCGGCATTATCTAAGCCACCATTCCCTAATTCTGGGCTCCAATGATCAGGGTGGGTTTCTCTGGCCAGCCCTTTTTCCATTCCCCCCTTTTTTGTTTAGTACAAAGCAGCTGGGGTGTTGGAAAGGGTGATAAAAAGCTGAGGTTTGAGAAGGATAACTAGCAGCTGGGGATTGGAAAGGGGGCAAAGTTATCTTTAGACTTCTTCCTGCTGGATTAGGGTGCCAAGGTTCTTGGGACAGTCTTGACCTTCTTCCTCCGGATGTAACCATGTTCTGCAGATCTCTGGCTTCATCAATAGGGGCTGGTAATCCTGTAATATTAACAGGTTCAGAGTTTGGTTAGAAATATTTGGTTCTGTTGTTGAAGAAATCTAGCCAACAAGTTTATGAGGAAGGGTGCAATTAGTAGGGCTAGGCAAAGGAAGAAAAGAGGGAATAATAAAGATAGTATCCATTTCTATATCTGATTATTAGTGCTCCACTCTCTGGGGCATCAAGTGTTTCTGAGTTTGAAGATCCATCTGAAGTTCTAGGATCTTAACTTTCACTTTCCCTGATTGAGTGACATAAAAGCAACATTATTCCTCAAGAAAGAGACAAAGAACACCTCTTTTCTGCAGTTAATAAATCTTATCCTCTCTTATTTGTAATACTGCAGTGGCCAGTGAGTCTCTCTCTTCCTAAAGAGTAAGGATGGTCTGAGCTACTCATTGGAAATCCTGGATGAATTGTGAGGAATGCTGATGGTAAATAGCTAGGGAAGTAAAAGTCCTGCTATTCCAGTGGCTATACCTGCAGTTACACCCAGAGCTGCTAGAAATGGTATTATTTGGATGGCTCCTTTGTCATGCTTTGCTGCTATGAACTTGGTGATGGGAATTGGCAAGCATTCTTCACCAGGTACCACCCATAATCTGGGAAACAGGAGTACCAGGGCACAGTTCCCAGACCACCTAGCAGGTAAACAGTTATAAACCTGAGTACCACAGAGAATACAGGTATTGTGAATGTTTGGACATAGGGGATGGGTGTTAGTACCAAGGGTAATGATATTATTGCAGTCTGCCGAATCCAGAGTACCCACAAAGTGTATTCCTTGGGAGTTATAGTAGTTTGGAATGCTGAAGAGAGAAATGTGAGAGAGACAAAGGGTAGTAGTGACATTTGGCTTGGAGCAATTAACAAATGGTAAGGTGAGAGAATTTAATAGGACAATGGATGAGGTTACAAATAGTGGGTGAGCATTTGACCCTGGGGGGCAGACATGTAACCAGCATTTTCCAAAATGGTCATCCTAAGCATCTTTCTATAACTGATTTGTGGTAGTTAGGATCTGAAACATGAGATGGTGTGACAAGGAGGTGGGAGACTTTGAGGAGCTTTGGACCACCTTCTACTCTAATCTACCTCCCTAAGGGTTGAGAGAGTACGACCTGTGGTCGCACGTCGTAATATTGAGCATATCTGGGGGGGGTGGATTGAATAAGATGCTATAGTAAAGCTTCCCAATGACTCCCACTTTCCGGTTGGAGTGCCATGGATCCTTAATCAGAATGTAAAAATTCCCCATTCTTCATAACAGGTAGAGTGTTTTCCTGCATATGCATTATGTTTGCAGCAGTCTCCAGAACCTACCACATGAGTGGTCTGGTTGAACTGCTGGGCATATGTCTCCTGAACCTTCAATCTGCAAATATAGATTTTGATAGTAATATGAGTGAGTGGGAAGAAGTAGAAGGAGAAAATGTAGGCATGACCTGATATGGTGGGGCATGAGTCTTGACAGGTTGGTGAGGTCTCATTATTCAGAGAGCAGAGCCTTGTGGTTTGTATATAGT
>NW_023412450.1:0-27625 GCF_903995425.1 Onychomys torridus
GTTGTTTAGGAGAGATACAGCTTTGGCTGCCTACCTTTCCTAATCTTTAGTGCATGTGAGCCTCACCTCTCCCTTAACCCTGAGACCCTGAAGGAGAGTGGTGTAAACATAAGGCTGGCTGGAAGACCATCACTGAGCTATTGAAGAAATCTTGTATGGGCTTCATTTTGGAAAACTTGTGCTGGAGCTGTTTTTAGTAGAGGCCCAAATTTGATATGAAATGAAAGTAATCTGAGTGTATTTGGTTGCATTGGCATCCCTCATTACTCTGTTAAACACGTTGATAAGGGCCGTGGCACTCAGGGAAGTTTCTCCTTGGGTTGCTAGTTTATGGATTGTATTGTCTGAGAGTGTAGCTCAGGTGAGTGGGTGTGAAAGGTTAGCAAAGTAAAGCAGCCTCCTGCTGGTAGTTTAAAGGCCAAGGCCTCTCTTAGCCACCGACTTCCTACTTTTATAACCAAACCCATCCCAGAGATAAGGTTTTTAATGTCTTCCAACCCTCCTCTGCTAAGTACCTGATGGTCTCACTTCCCAGATATCGTGATGTGTCCAGCACATCCACTCTGGAGGACACGCTGAAACTCACTCAGCAATTCCTTCTGATGAAAGGGGCTACAATACTCACCTACCTCAAAGGGCAGTTTTGGAGGTGACTAGAGCTTTATTATTAAGTATTTGGGGGTCCTTGGCAGAGATTCTCATACAGACTTCTAAAGAAGTATACCATGAGCTCACACATCCATGTGTTCTAGATACTATCTTTAGTTTACGTTTGCTCTCCCCAGGGATTGACAGAACTCACAGGGGAAGTGGGATATGACCAGTCAGAGAAAGAATGCCTACTCACTGCCACAAAAATGGTGCAGGAAACCCTTCCCTGAATCAGATTTCCTCCTTTTTATGGCAGATAATTATTTGTGACCCAAGCATAATTTTAGATGATTTCCATTCATATAAACTCTTGAGTCTAATTGTACTAATTAGGGATTGTATTTGTTTTCTAATAAAAGTGGATCTGGCTATAATGTCTGGGAGATTTTTGGCTGTGATAGTCATAATACCCATTTCCTTCACACCACAATGCTAGGGATGGGACCCAGGGATCTCTACATGTTTGGACAAGCATTCTACAAATGAGGCGCATCCACAGCCTCTGTCTTGAACTTGTGTATTTGAAACCGAGTCTCACTATGTGACCTTAGCTGGCCTTGGAAGTCCCAGAAATCTGCCTGCCTTTTGCTGGAATTACAGAAAAGATTGAAATTAGGAGAAAAAAAATATAAGAGATTACAAGAGTTGAGTCATACCCCAGTAACCTGCCTGCCCTTTCTAAGGGTAACTTGAGGTTAAACTCTGGCAGTAGGAAACCAAGAGTCTACTGGCAAAGAGTCAAACAGCATCAGCTGACACCCAGCCTGGGCACATGCCAGGTCTCTGTGTCACATGGTCACGTGGATAAATACAGCCCTGGGAAGTCATGCTTGTTCCTCTTCCTGAAATGTCCTGCCTCCAGGGAACAGAAAGATGAGAATGTTTGAGTGTCAACTGGAGGGAAGCAAACAGCCCAGAGAGGTTTGCAAGTCCCCACAGGAGACAGGGCCTCATGACAAGATGGATGGTAAGGGTCTTTGCCTCTGTGGAGCCCTGGCAGTCCTGGAACTCGCTTTGTAGACCTGCTGGCTTCGAACTCATAGAGACCCACCTGCCTCCCTGGGGTGCTGGGATTAAAGGTGTGCCACCACTGCCCAACTGCTTTGCTATTTCTTAAATTGCCCCCCCCCCCAAGCTGAGGACCGAACCCAGGGCCTTGCGGCTTGCTAGACAAGCGCTCTACCACTGAGCTAAAATCCCCAAACCCTGCTTTGCTATTTCTTAAACTTTTCAGCTTTTACTACTTGAAAATTCCCCTGTGGGAAAAAGGGGGCTGGAAGTTTTAGAATGTCTATGAACGCCATATTCCAGCAAGAGTCTCCACCAACACCAAGGTTTTGAAGAAGCTGATTCTGCCAGTTCATTTATCTGTCTGAAGTTCTTACCTAGAACAAGAAGCATGATCCTCTAGAGACATTGGGAGAGTGTGAGTCTCATGCACTACAGTAGTTCAGAATATCCTCAAACTCCATGTCTACCTGAAACTTGGCCTTGAACTCTTGATCTTGCCTCTACCTCCTGAATGCTGCTTGAGATTAAAATTATTATGCTTTGAGCCAGTCATGGTGGCACATGCCTTTAATCCCAGCACTGAGGAGGCAGAAGCAGGTGGATATCTTAAACTCAAGGCAAGCCTGGACTAACAAAGCAGGTTCCAGGACAGCCAGAACTGCTATAAAGAGAAACCCTGTCTTGAAAAAACTGGGGGAAAAAATTGCTATCATTACCTGGGCTTTCTCAGATTAATTTTCTGAGTATCTAGAATCAAAGGTTTGTATACATTGAGCTTTGCCAGACCTTAATAATTTAAGTTGATGGTGATGACATTTTCTTTATTAATATAATTGCACATATATAGACAAACATTTTATATATATATATATATATATATATATATATATATATATATATATAAATATGTATTTAAATCACACCAAAATAGCTTTTCTTTTTTTTTTTCTAGACTGGAGGTTTTTTGTTTTATTTTGTTTTAGATTTATTTCTTTAATGTTATATGAGTACTTTTAGCTGCATACAGAGACTACATGCCAGAAGAGGGCATCAGATCCTATTATAGATGACAGATAATTATGAGGTACCATGTGGTTGCTGGGAATTGAACCCAGGTCCTCTGGAAGAGCAGGCAGTGCTCTTAACCTCTGAGCCATCTCTTGAGTCCCCAGAATAGCTTTTTCAATTGCTCTAGAATAGCAGTTATCCCCCTGTGGGGGTGAAGGACCCTTTCACAGGGGTGCCCTAAGACCATCAGAAAACAGATATTTACATTGATTCATACCAGGAGCAAAACTGCAGTTCTGAAGTAGCAACAAGAATAATTCTGAGTGGGGTCACCACAGGCGTACGGAACGGTACTGCAGGGTCTTGTCAGCAGGGAGGTTGAGAAGCAGTGCTTTAGATCGGTTTCCTTGAACGGGCATTAAATCAACAATGTGCTCTCCCCATGTCCGTCTCTCTTTCCCTCCTGCTCACACCCCGCTGCCTTCCCTGTTAAACACTCCTGTATGCCTCCCTAGGAAGCATCATGCGTCTTCCATGACTGGGTTCTTACTCTTGTTTGTACAAGTTTCCAAAGAGAAAGAGGGAAGGGTGAAATCTTCCAACTGCAGGAGCCTAAGGAGAGAGTGATGACTCTCCTCTGAGGGTATAAGCCCAGTGGGAGTCTCCAGAGGGAAAACAGTGAATACTGCTTTTGAGATATCCTATGGAAAGGGACAGGGAGCCCACAGGTCCTGTTCAGACAGCAAGATTTAACCAAAAAGTGGTTGAAAATAATGGAGAAACTAAAAAGTGAATTCCATTGAAGCCAATAGTCATCCCCTCAAGAATCAGGATAGTCCCGAAAAATGTCTGCCAGAGCAGGAAAAGAAGTACCCAAACCAGGTAGAACAAACTATCACATGTAGCTATGACATGTGTATATATAGAACTCTACACACTACATATACATCTATATATAGAACTCTACACACTACATACATATCTATATATAGAACTCTACACACTACATACACATCTATATATAGAACTCTACACACTACATACATATCTATATATAGAACACTACACACTACATACACATCTTTGGGGAGGAGAAAAGAGGGTCAGTCTTACCTTGACGGTCTCTTGGCAGTTCTCAACATTATCCCGACTGACAATGATGGCAAGTGTCAGTCATCCCAGTTTTCATGAGGTAGAGATTAAAAAAATCTGAAGTTCAAGTGTGTTTGATTGAGAGCAACCTGGAGTGCAGGTATGTTTGAGGGCAACCTGGAATTCGTGAGACTCTGCCTCAAAGGAAGAAAACCAAAAGAAAGAAACAAACTAATGTCCTTTTATGCTTCAGAATACTGTGTTTTTCCACTTTGCTTCAAAAAGAACCAAAAAGCCAGGGCTGAAATGTAGCTCTTGGTAAAATGCCTAGCATGCTGGGTACCCTGGTTTTGATCTGCAACACCACATAAATCAGGTGTGGTTGTTTATATCTGTAATCCTAGCACTCTGGAGGTGGAGGCAGGAGGACTGGCATTTCAAGATAATCCTTACCTACATAAAGAGTTCAAGGCCAGCCTGGATACATGAGACTATCAAAACTTCAATTGTTTCAAGTATCTCTATATCTATTCTGGACATTTCATGTAAATGGAAGCATGTCTTATCATTTGGGTTCAAAATAATGTCAAGATCCACATATGTCATATATCTGAATTTCCTTGGGGTGTGTGTGTGTGTGTGTGTGTGTGTGTGTGTGTGTGTGTGTGTGAGAGAGAGAGAGAGAGGGGGGGGGGAGAGGGAGAGAGAGAGAGAGAGAGAGAGAGAGGAAGGGGGAGGGAGAGGGAGAGAGGGAGAGAGAGAGAGAGAGAAGGAGGGGGAGAGGGAGAGAGAGAGAGGGAGAAGGAGGGGGGGAGAGGGAGAGAGGGAGAGGGAGAGAGAGAGAGAGAGAGAGAGAAGGAGGGGGGAGAGGGAGAGAGAGAGAAGGAGGGGGAGGGGGAGAGGGAGAGAGAGAGAGAGAGAGAGAGAGAGAGAGAGAGAGAGAGAGAATGGTTTGAGATAGGGTCTTACTGTATAGCCCTGGCCTGGGACTCACAGATCCACCTGCCTCTGCTATTTGAGTGCTGGAATCAAAGGCATGTGCCACCACACTTAGCTGCGTGGTTTTTTTTGTTTTTGTTTTATAAATGAATGCCATTCTATTTTACAACTACATTATATCTACTAACTTATTGACGGAAATGGGTTTTTTCCTACTTTTCGACTATTTTATAACACAACTATGAGCATTCACATACAGATTTTTGTGTGAACATGTGTCCTGTTTCTCTTGGGTACATTACTAGAAGCCGAATTGTTGGATCATACAGTATTTCTGCTTTTGCACTTTGCTACACTCTTTTCCAAAGCAGTGGGGCCATCTCACTTTCCCAGCTCCATGCACAGGTTCCAAACACTGCACGTTCTCCTTTTTTTTTTTTTGTTTTTTTGTTTGTTTGTTTGTTTTGGTTTTTTTCGTGATAGGGTTTCTCTGTGTAGCTTTGTGCCTTTCCTGGAACTCACCTGGTAGCCCAGGCTGGCCTCGAACTCACAGAGATCCACCTGGCTCTGCCTCCCAAGTGCTGGGATTAAAGGCGTGCGCCACCACCAGCCCGGCTATACGTTCTCCTTTTTTTTTTTAATTTTTTTTATTTATTTGTTTATTATGTATACAGTGTTCTTCTGTCTGCATGTATGCATCATTACAGCTGGTTGTGAGCCACCATGTGGTTGCTGGGAATTGAACTCGGAACCTCTGGATGAGCTGCCAGTGCTCTTAACCTCTGAGCCATCTCTCCAGCCCCATGTTCTTCTTCTTAACTTTCACTGTTGTTAATAGCGTGGCTGCCAGAAGCTGAGGGGAGGGGGGCCTGAGTTTTGTGGCATGAAGACATGTGAAGGTTATATTGTAGTATTGTTTGTGCAACACTAAATATACTAAAATAGGTGTAGCTTACAACATCAAGAGTGAATCCTGTACACTTTACATTCATTTTGTAGTTTATGTAAAGGATGATATTGGTATAGTAGTTGTATTACAATTCAAATTATATGAGAAAAAAATCTATTGTCTTATCTATCAGTTGTACTTGAAACTCAAATGAATTAAAGAAGCACTGATTATGTCAGGAGCTACATTCATAAAGTCTCACCAGCATGGCTGCCTAAATGTGAGCTGGGCAAGGGCAACACACATGCTAACATGGATGGGGAAGCCCGTGAGGCCTCAGCCCCAAATCAAGAACTAAATAGACAACAAAGAAATGCTGCTTGCAGGAGAAACAGTGGTCGTCCCCAGGGAAGAGCACCCCATTACCAAATGGTCATCCCCAGGGAAGAGCACCCCATTACCAAATGGTCGTCCCCAGGGAAGAGCACCCCATTACCAAATGGTCGTCCCCAGGGAAGAGCACCCCATTACCAAATGGTCAGCCCTGAAAACAGACATACAAGTAACATTGCACTGAGCAGGATGTGTTTTAGGAATATATATGTGTGTGTGTGTGTATATATATATATAGATGTGTGTGTGTATATATATATACATATATATGTATATATATACAATTTGAAAGAGAACAAGGAGGGGTATATGGGAAAGTTTGGAAGGAGGAAAGGGAAGGGAGAAATGATGTAATGATATTACAATCTCAAAAAGAAAAGAAAAAAAGCACTGTTAAACTAGTTGATTAAGGGCAATAGTCGGTATTCCATTTAATTACACACTCCATACAGCCTCCAGATTCAAACTTCAAATGACAAAAGGTAGCTGCTACATAAACTGTAGTCTTGCCACACCAGAGTACACTAGTTGTAGAATCCAAATAGTATGTGCTAGCCTAGTTAAAAAGGGCTTGGGTCACTGTACAAGCACAAATCTAACTTTCTGAAGAACGAGGAAGCCAAGTTCTAAGTCTAGAAAAAGCTAAATCTGATCCACGCCAGAGCTCCCCTGGAGAGAAGAATGTGAATATTAGTGCAGTGGTCTGCCCACAGACCCAGTCTCCCTACCTCCTGGCTATTTGGGGTATGGAAGAGAGGATAGTGCAGGCACGCATGGATTTCTCTTATGCCTAAGAGCCTGTTGGTGAGACCCAGTTATTAAACTGAGCCCGGTGATGCGGCCCTCCAGCCCGGTGATGCGGCCCTCTGCCCCGGCTGGCAGCGGTGGGAAGCTAAAATCATGTCCAGCCACCCACCCAGCAAACACTTTTGTTTTTCTGGAATGAACGCAATTCGTCTCCTTAACATTCAACCACATGGCAACTTGAACCCCTTTTCTCCACAGGAACTTTTCTAACCATGCTCTCCTCTCCAGTCTAGTTGTGAGACCTTCAAGACTACTTTCCTCAAGCCGAGCAGTGTTAGAGTACACCTTTAATTCCGGCTCTTGGAAGGCAAAGGCAGGCAGATCTCTGTGAGTTTGAAGCCAGTCTGGTCTACAGAGTGAGTTCCAGGACAGCTAGGGTGGTTACACAAGAGAAACCCTGTCTTGAAAATCAAAACAAAAAAATTAGAAAAGACTACTTCCTGCATTAGAAATGTCTCCCTGCATCTAATGCAGACAGTTCTGGCTAAAATCATGGAAAGATCTCTCATCTTCTTTTAAATTCTAACTCTGCCACCAACTGTGGGAAATGTCACAGGGAAGGGAAGTTCTGTGACCTATAGTTAACTTTCTATGTTAGGACAAGTACTGATTCTTGAGCGTTGACCTTAGGGCAAATGCCACAAGCCCTAATTACAGGCTGTTAGGACTCTATCCTGAGGTTCCTGGAAGCACAACACTCCCCTTCTGATGATCCAGCTCTGCCCTTCCCCACTGTCCTGCCCAACCTGCTACACTCAAGCCACAGATGGTGTATGTACTGTGTGATTCAGTGAGCTGAGTGCAAATGAGACCCTGCTCAGAGAGACCAAAGTGAACCCTCTGTCCTGACCATGTCTCACCCAGTTGACTTGAGAAAATGAGGGGAGTGAGTGGAAAAGGCCACAGATGGCCCAAGCTTGCTCATGGCTTTATTCTCAGTACTTTTTAGAGAATCCAGACCAAAAGAAGATCCCCTTTAATTCATGTATGTGTGTGCATAAAAATATGCAAATGCACACACACACACACACACACACACACACACACACACACACACACTTTGAAGAGGAATCAAGAGTACTTCATACAAGGAACCATTCATGGGCTAGGGAGATGGTTCAATGGGTAAAATAGAGGATCTGAGAGTTTGGACTCCCTGAACCCATGTCCAAGTCCACTGGGGTAGCCTTCTGTGTCTCTTACCCCAGTGCGGGCAGCTAGACAGGTAGATCTTGGGGAGAGGAAAAGCGCGGCTTATCTGCCAGCCAGTCTATGTATGTGAAAAGGAGTTCCAGGTTCAGTGAAAGACCTTGTCTCAAAAGCATAAGGTGGAGAAGCAATGGGAGATATCCGTACGCCAACCTCTGGCCTCCACACGTGCCTGAAGGCACAAGCCCGTCTACACACGCATGCACATGGACATAGACCACAACAGGTGTGTACGCGCGCGCACAAACACAGTTACCATTCAGTTATATGGCACTAACTCTAGCTCCAGAACGTTTTAGGCTGCTCCACCGATTCATCTGCTGACTATCCCAGTTCCCTCCATCTTTCGGTAAGTGTGAATGGTTCTGCTGTAGACACGTGGGTAAAAAATTCTTAAGAACCTTGCAGATGTTTGCAGCTGATTTGGGCTCACTAGGAGTGGAGTTGCTCACTCACTACGCTTTTCCACAGCGGGGCAACCATTTTAAATGTTCACTACCCATGTCTGCATGATTCTTCGTTCTTCAAGCGAGTTCGTTTCTCTTCTCTCCCCAGTCTTTCACAAAAGCCTGTCCCCACCGACCCCCGTCCCTCCGGCCCTTTTCCCGTGGAGTACACGGTGAGAGAAGCAGCACCAGTACGTGGCCGTCTCCGCCAGCCAAAGCTTCCTGCCATGCCTTTCCTACCAGGGTTGGGACAGTGCGGGGAGGAGCCACCTCATGGGGTCAGTAGAGCACAGGGCCACTGCAGCCGTTCATTAACCCCATGAACCACCCTCCCAGGGACCCGCCGCACTCCTATGCACAGCCGAGGGCCTGGAGCAGTGGGAAGCCGCGCTCTGCAGAGGCTCCGCCCGCTCATCTGGGGTGGGCATTGGACCATCAGCCCCCAGCCTTGCCTCCTCCGGCCCCGGGCGGGTCAGGGGCCCCAGCGAGGGTGAGGCCCGCCCTCGGGGGTTACTCTCGGTCAGCACCGCCCCCGGGGTTACTCGCGTTCACTCGGCCCACAGCGCCTGACTCCGCGCAGCCAATCAGCAGCCGCGCCCGCCCCCTCTGGAAGCGCCGTCCCGCCTGCCTGGGCCCACAGGTGCGCGCGCACTTTGCGGCCTGGGGCCGTTGGAGATCTTCCTAGAGAAGTCCGGTTTAGGACACTGGGCTCCTTCTCTGCTGGGGAGAAAGCCAGAGAACTCGTGGGCTCCGATCCACAGCTGCCTTCTAGGTAGCTACGCTGTGCAGGTAATAGACAGGATGCATTCGTACTTATTTGCATAGCGCCGGTCAAGGAGGGAGCTAAGTTCCTAAGTCAACACAGACGAAAGACCGGGTCGTGAAGGGGGAGAGAGCAGACCGGGAAAGCACAGCATCTCAGTCAGTGTTCAGAATCCAGACTGATGAAGGAGCAGAGTGGGGTGTAGGGTGTGAAAAGTGCAGGCGAGAGGCTGAGACTACCTGCCTGAAAAACCATAGTCTCTCTCTTTTTTTTTTTTTCCTCGCTGTTTCTTACAAAAAAAAGAGAGAGCAGTATGGAATTGGAGAGAAGGTCCTTGAGACGAGTTTGGGAGCAGAGTCAATAGCACCCCGTTGCAGAGAAGTGGAACGTGGTGGGCTTTTATAACTGACTGCAAAGACAGCGCTCACGCCAGGTGAAATTGGTGTCTGAAAAAAACACATTTGGAAAGGGAATAGGAATTCAGTTTCTGACATGAGAGTTTTGAGTTGCAAGAAAATTTACATGCGTGTGGAAATACTACCCAGGAGGCTCCCGGAAATCAGGATATGAGATTTGAAAGAGAAGTAGAAAAGATCTAGAGAGGTTGTAGCAAATTTAGGGAGATAACAGATGCCAGACCGTGGTCCGCACGCATCAATCTCAGCACTCAGGAGGCAGAGGCAGGTGGATCTCTGAGTTTGAGGCCAGCCTAGTGCAAAGTGAGTTCCAGGACAGCCAAGGCTGTTACACAGAGAAACCTCGTCTCCAGAAACCAAAAAATAAAAGAATATTCAATGACAGTGTGTTGGAGAATGGTAACACAACATGTACAGAGCATACAGTAACAACAGAGAAAAAAGGCAGAAAAACACCAAACCCCTCCCAAGCAAAACCAGACAAGCAACAAAACAAGCTAACCGCACATACAAAGCTACAATGGTATCATGGAATTGAAAATTAATTCCACCAAGTAACAGCAAGAAAAGGTCTGGTGATTTTTTTTTTTTTTTTTTTTTTTTTTTTTTTTGCCTAATTTTTTTTCCTAAATAAGTTAACATTTAAAGAAATACTATGCAATCATTAAAATAAGATTTTTAGGATTTGTGGTGCAGCCCACTTAATGGTTATGTCTTTAGCATATGCAAGGCCCTGGATTCAAATCCTACCAACAACAATCTCCCTGTGGTGGTGTAAAACCATATTAATTGCCTTTTTTGTTTTTTATTTATTTTGGGGGGGGGGGATGAGACAGGGTTTCTCTGTAGCTTTGCACCTTTCCTGGAACTCACTCTGTAGACCAGGCTGGCCTGGAACTCACAGAGATCCACCTGCCTCTCTGCCTTCTGAGTGCTGGGATTACAGGTGCGCCAACACTGCCCGGCTGAAGTTGCATTTTTAAAAATGCTTAGTGATGGCTGGGAGATGGCATTGAGTTAGAATTCCTGGGCCATGGAAAGTTGGGACGCAGCAAATCTGTAGTTGTAGTGCACCCCTAGCAGAAAACAGAGAAGGCCTGCTCTAGCTGGTCCCCTCCTCCCCCAACTGTTATCTCACCTGAACTCCCAGCCCTCTTGTCCAGATTCTGAGTGGATCTTCCTCTTTGTGAACGGCTTTGGAAATGCCATCACAGACCCACCCAGCATTGGGCTTTCCTAGTACCATAGGTACTCTCCACCTAGTCAAGCTGGCTGTCAGGATGAACGTCACAAGCACGAAGTGTGCAGCTACCCACTGAAAAATGTCGCATACGGGAGCTGAAGGTCATGGAGGGAACTTTAAGGTAGCCCATGTCTTGTTGGGACGTTGGTTAAGCAACTGTATATACTGACCCTAAATCTGCAAAATTATAATGCAGCTGTTGATGGTGCCTACTTCTATAGCAATTCAGTGCCCATAGAGGGCATGGTATCTGGAACCTACCGTGACCAAGGACCCCTGTATGGAAGTGCAGCCTGGAACCAGGCTGACGATAATCTAAAGAGATTCCAGCGGCTGTCAGCACTTTGAAACAAGGTCCGACAAGGAATTGGAATTTCCCCAGGCATCTCCTGGTGCCGGCCAGAAGGGGAACTTGACTCCAGGGAAGAGATTTTCCACTTGTCAGACCACCTGGAGGACAGACAGACAGGAGCTGAGATAAAGCTAAGTGGATGGTAGGTGGAACCACACCTTGGTGGGGAAGAGAGGTTGCCTATTTATGCATATTTCATCCCTCTTTTTGTTTTTGGTTTTGTTTTTTTTTTGAGACAAGGATTATTTGTAATAACAGCCCTAGCTGTCCTGGAACTTGCTTTATAGACGAGGCTGGCCTTGAACTCACAGAGATCCTCCTGCCTTTGTCTCCCTGGTGCTGGGAGTGTGTACCACCACTGCCCTGCTTTGTATCTTCTATTTAAACCTCATGTCAAGACCCTGGAGATGGACTAGTTGGGAGCAGGGGACCGGAGGGTTGGCGGTGGGTCATTGGACCTCTTGGTTCCTTTTCCCAATGCATCCCTATTGAATAAATCTCCTTTCTCTACTTCTCTTTCACTGGTCCATTTGACTGGCCTATTGAGGACAGTAGCCCAGCCTACCTTGTTAGGGCAGCCAAGGCCCTGCTTCTGACCCTGACAACCCCAGTTACAAAGTCTAACCCTCCAAAACAAAACTACACACATAATAAAGAAGCTGCAGGGGTCTCGAGCAGCGCTTCTCACCCTTCCTAATGCTGAAAATACAGCTCTTCATGCTGTGCTGACCCCAGCCATCAAAGTATTTTTGTTGCTACTTCATAACTGTAATTTTGCTACTGTTATGGATCATAATGTAAATATTTTTGGAGATAGAGGGTTGCCAAAGGGGTCATGACCCACATGTTGAGAACTGCTGATCTAAATTTAAAAAAAAATAAAATAAAATAAGGGGAATAGGCTAAATTATTTTAGACTGAAAAGGGAACCATCTATTTGTGAGGAGACTTGTTGACTGATTTAGAATATTCCACAGAGGAGAATGCATCTTTTCTCCAGCTGCACTGTCAGGAATGACAATATTCTAAAAAGACACTTGTGCCTCCCCTCAGCTACCAGGCTGTTGGAAAGATGGCAGCAGAGACGAGTAGATCTCTATGAATCAAAGCCATCCTGATCTTACACTTCCCAAGGGCTGGAACTATAGGTATTCGCCATCAACCTGACCATATGACTAATTTTATTTTCTGTGCTATGTTTAGAGCCCAGGTGCTTGCCCAGGGTCTACTACTCTGTGCTATATCACAGCCTAACCTGCCCTGATTATTTGATTTTAATGTGAGTTCTCATTTTATGTCATATCTGTGTCACTGGCTCTACATATTAAGGCATAGTAATGCACCCTTTGCATATGTGTAACTGGATACAAGTCAGTATAACCTAGTTTTAAGTATTAAATCCAGTGCTCAGTAGATGCAAACTTTGGGAGAGCCATTATATACACACTGGACACTGAGAGCACCTAAGTACTTTCAGGGGATTCAGGAAGCCAAAATAACTAAAACGTATTGCTGAATGCTAAAAATAAAATAAAATCTCATTATGTAGCCCTGGCTGGTCTGGAACTCATGATCTGAGCCATTTCCCCAGCCTTTGTCCCTGTTTTTGTTTGCTTTTGAGACAGGGACTCAAGTAGCTCAGGCTACATGAACTCATGATCCTTCTGCCTCTACTTCCAACGCACTGGATTACAGCCATGGCCACCATAACCCGTCTTCTCTGTATTTCTAAGTGAAGTGCTTATACGGCCAGATGTTATATATATTATTTTATTCACATCTAACCATCACAAATTAGGCTTTTTTTTCTCTTTTCTTCTTTCCTTGCAAAACCCAGAGCTTTGTATGTGCTACATAAGTGCTCTACCACATTGTCCATCCTCTCTTTTTCTTTTTATTATTATTTATTAATGTGTATGGGTGTTTTGCCCACATGTATTGTCTGTGTACCATGTGTATTCAGTGCCACAGAGGCCAGAAAAGGGTGCCGGATCCCCTGGAACTGGAGTTACAGGTGGTTGTCGGCCACCAGGTGGGTGCTGGGGACATAACCTGAGTCCTCTGGAAGAGCAGCCAGTGAGCCATCTCCTCAGTCTGGAGCATCCTTTCTTTTTTACCATTACTACGGTAAATTATTATGATTTGATGCCTGCAAGGTTCACTTTCTCCTCCCTCCCAATAGAGTCATGTTCTAACTTGGCTGTGTCCATAGTCGGTGTTTGTATAATCCCATGTAAATATTGTTCACACTGGAGTCATGCAATAGCCCCGTGATTTCTCTCTTACAAAACCTTTACTTCCTTTGGCTGTAGTAACAGTGTGTTTTCTGATTGTTTTTTGTGTTTTTTGTTGGTTTTTTTGCCCCCCTTTGGGTTCTCTCTCTCTATTTAACTGCTGTGGGCCACAGGAATACATCATAAGAACTCAGCTGGTTATGGCAAAGTCACTACCTGGAGGGATCAAGGATTTCCTCCAGAGGAAGCCGAATTCCAAGGAGCTTTTGGTGTTACTTGGTTTGTTACATATCAGCTGTCTTCTGTTATGAAAATCATGTGTGCCTTCATAGTTTTCCCAATTGACTTTTCCCTAAGAAGGGCTAACAGTGTGGACTGATCACTCTGGACATACACATTCCAGATAATTGGGAGAACAGCCTCAGGAAAGGCTTTCTCTGCAATCAGATATCTCCCTTAGCCACTCTCAAAGACTAACAGAAATAACAAGTCTCCTGATTTAAGGTAAATTCCACAAGGAGATACCGCCTAGGTCAGGTGGACCTTAAGTAATAGCTTTACACAGTTTAGCTCGGACCCTCCTTTCTTACAGCCTTACTAACTTTACAGACTTTAACTCCTTACCTAACCACTTCTAGGAATATACCTTCTGTGCTGACAGCTGTGCTCAGCCAGAACCCCAGTTCAAGCCTCCCTGTAATTATCATCATTGGCAGTATCCGGCCAGGTCCATCCCCAGATGGAGGAAAGTACCTTATCAGAGATACCTCTGTATTCTCTAAGAACAGACTTAAGCATCCAGGCTACCTGTTTGAGATGTGCTAATTAAGCTTAACTTCCTCCTTTCCCAAACCTTACCTCCAGTTCCAGATCTCCCTTTAACTATTACCAGAGACATCTACCTGTACACAGGTTGTCTAGCAACTGAGTACACTTTCTCCCACCCTGCAGAAAAAAACAGCAAATAGCTTGGACAGATAGGAGCCACAGGAAAAAAAGGAAGGCAGTTTTATTTTCTCCCATTGACCTAGCAGCTCATAGATTCTTAACATTTTCTACTAATCACATTTAAGACTATAGTTGAGCATATAAGATCTCTCTTCTTAGATATTACCCGAATTTAGCCTTTAGTTAATTCATTTCCCCATTGGTCACTTCCCTTTGGGGTTACAAATGATAATTAACAATTACTGCCTTTCTATGTGATTCTTATCACCCCTCCGTTTGACCCTGGAAGCCTTGCTTTGCACTGCCAAGGGATTACTGCTTGTAAGTGTATATATACTGGGACTTCCAGGGCACTGGGGGACGGAGAAGAGAAAAGAGAATGGAGGAACCAGATGGGTTAGAACTTGAGAGGAACAAACTGAGATGGGAGAGGAGCTGATATGGGAAAGAACAAGATGGATGAGAACATAGAAGGGGCAGAACTAAGATGAAGGAATTTAGATAGAACCTAGAGGGACCGCAGGTAAATGTAGAGAGAAATCAGGCAAGGAAGGAGCTAGGCATGAGAGCAGAATAGAAGCTATGTAGAGAGAGAACTGACACAGAATAATAAAGTGTATGGACTAAGGAGTTTCATGTACATAGATTCATTTCCTTTCATCAAAGATTAATTATCAGCTGGTTGTAGATTCTTCCTGAACCCTGGGAGGGGACTATCAAGGGGCTGGACCCCCTTAGTCCCCAATATTTAACAATAATTCAACCCAACCTCTCCATCAGTAGTCAGCATCTCTTCATTACACATCTGGCCACATCAGGAACTCTGTCCATCTCAGCGTCTTTGAGTGTTCCCTCCTCCAGCCTTCTCTGCTCTGACTCGCCAGGTTCCTCCATTCGCCTTTTCTTTGGTGTCTCAGGCTTCTTCCCTGAATCTTTATGCTCCTTTTTCTTGCAGATACTCTGGAGCAAGCTTTATTAAGAAGTGTGCATTCTCTGTTAATCTCTTAGAAATAGAGTGGTTTTTTGTTTTGTTTTGTTTATTGGTTTTTTCGAGACAGGGTTTCTCTCTGTAGTTTTGGTGCCTGTCCTGGATCTCGCTCTGTAGACCAGGCTGGTCTTGAACCATAGAGTGTTTTTTTAAGACATTCTCTAGATCTTCTGTTTTTCCAAAGTTTATGATGTCATGCCTTGTTTTAGAACAATTTTCATTATCAAGAGGAGTTGTTAGAGCTTTGTGCCAAGAAATGTTTCCTTCTTTGGCTGGGGAGATTTGCCCAGCAGGAAAAGGCCACCAGCCACACAGGCCTGATGACCTAAGTTTGATCCCTGAAGCCCAGGCAAAAGACCAGATGTGGCAGCACACATCTGTAGTCCAGGCACTCCAACTGTGAGACGGAAGGCTGAGACCAGAGAATAGCCTGGAAGCTTGTAGGCCAGCTTACCTGGAGTAGGAGGCATAGCAGCAGAAATAGGGGAGACTGTCTCAGCAAGGAGGAAGGTAAGAACCAAGTCTCGAAAGTTACCCTGTTATCCTCTGACCTCTACCATGTACTGTGGCATGCATGTTCACAAGTGCATGCATGCACACACTATTGATAAATTAACAAAAAAATTGAACAGTGGTGGCACACGCCTTTAATCCCAGCACTCTGGAGTAAGAGGCAAGCTGATCTCTGTGAGTTCCAGGTCAGCCTGGTCTACAGAGCGAGTTCCAGGACAGGCTCCAAAGCTACACAGAGAAACCCTGTCTCAAAAGAACCAATAATAATAATTAGGGTTGGGGATTTAGCTCAGTGGTAGAGTGCTTGCCTAGCAAGCACAAGGCTGTGGGTTCGATCTTCAGCTCTAATAATAATAATTAATAATAATAATAATAATAATAATAATAATAATAGAAAAGGGAAAATGCATGTTCTTCACCCATAGAGAGTATTTTGTGATTCATTCAGTGATGATCTCTTTCATCCACTTCTGTCTTTGCTTCTCTCTTCTGAGTCTTTAGAATTGAAATGGATTCCCTCCATTTTTAAAAGTTTATTTATTTATGTATTTTATGTATATGAGTGCTCTGTCTGCATGTATGTGTACACAACAGGAAAGGGCATCAGATCCCATTATAGATGGTTGTGAGACACCATGTAGTTGCTGGGAATTGAACTCAGGACCTCTGGGAGAGTAGTTAGTGTTCTTAACTGCTGAGCCATCTCTCCAGCCTCCCTCCCTGGTTTTGTTTTTTTGTTTTTGTTTTTGGTTTGTTTTGTTATTGTTGTTTTAACTGGAAAGACAGTTCAGCAGTTAAGATAAGAGCACATGTTGCTCCCAACTCATACAGGAGCAAGGAGGCAAATTCTGCCCTGGGTTTTGTGAGATACATATGCCTCCCCCACAACCCCCAACACCTTTTCCAAGATAGGGTTTTTCTGTGTAACAATTCTGGCTGTCCTGGATCTCACTCTGTAAACCATGCTGACCTGGAACTCATAGAGATCTGCCTGCCTCTGCCTCCTGAGTGCTGGGATTAAAGGCGTGTGCCCTCGCTGCCGCCACCACCACCCGGCTGCATATGCCTACTCTTTTTTTTTTTTTTACATATGATTTTTTTTTTCTATCATCAGCTTGATATAGTACAAATTCTTATCCTAATAGTGAAATGTTTCACTAAAGCTTGCCCAGTGATTGAGTAAAACAAAACTTATTATAAGCCACAGTCATCCTAGGGTCCCCCTTGCTATATAGCCTCCCTGGTTCTGTGGGTTGCAGTCTGATTGTCCTTTGCTTTACATCTAGTATCCACTTGTGAGTGAGTACATACCATGTTTGTTCTTCTGGGTTTAGGTGACCTCACTCAGGATGATATTTTCTAGTTCCATCCATTTGCCTGCAAACCTCATGATGTCATTGTTTTTCTCTGCTGAGTAGTACTCCATTGTGTATATGTGCCACATTTTCTTAATCCATTCTTCAGTTGAGGGGCATCTAGGTTGTTTCCAGGTTCTGGCTATTACAAATAATGCTCCTGAGTGCTGGGATTAAAGGCATGCACCACCACCACCTGGCTACATTTGCCCACTCTTAATTCCAGCTCTACACAGTTGTATTCCCATGACATTGTGTAGAGATCCAACTAATGTCATCATCTATATGGGCAATACCAGAAAGCTATGGAAACTTCAATGGAAATCTCTCCAGATTGGCTTGTCCATGCCCTATATAATGCCCCCCATTGCTCCCAGGTTCAAGGTTAGCATGGGATAGACACAAAGACATGTCAGAGTCTCTCTTGTCCCCTGAGTCACCAGGTCACCTGGACACAAGTGTGCAAGCTGGGTTTGCAGTCAACATCTACCGGCAAGTGGACATGCAGAGCCCCTCAGAGTGATGCTCCTTCCCTGAGGAGAAGCAGAGGCCAGGATTTGCATTCCTGCAAGGATGCCTTGACCTCCTTCAGGAGGAAATTCATCTGCATTCAGTTTAGGCCAGGGTGTGAAACAGGAAGAAGAAGTCCCTGTGAATACATTTGCATAGCAACAGCAGTGTTTCTCCTTCCTTCCCAGAATTCACAGGGCATTCCTCTACAGCCCTGGATTTAGTTTCCAGGAGAGCTAGAGGAAACAGACAGGAGGCCTTTCTCTCTCAGCATGAGGACAGTGCTGAAGGTGAGGCAGACACTTTGCTCAGCCACTGGACCAAGATGGAGAGAGTGAAGTTCCTCTGGGCACTGTGGAATGCCAAGGGTGAGGGTCCCTTCAGCTGTGCAGTTCTGAGCCTCTGTGGGGACAGGCTGGTCCTGGGCAGGGCAGAAGAGCAGGGCTGAGGGAACCGCCTCCCCACAGTTCCTGGGGGTCCTGTTTCTGCCAGAGATCTTTGTGTTCACTGCACCCTGCTCTCCTGCTGCTGTGAGGAAAGAGACCCTGGAGCCTGGCCCTGTCAGCCCCCTTGCCCAGCTAACCCTCTGAAGCGTCTCTTCAGTTATCTTTGGCCTCGGGTGTCCATGATGTCTCTTTTCCCCCAGCCTGGTATTAAATGAGTCACTGAGAATGTTGGTCCATCCTCTTCCTCGGCCTGTGAAGCTCACACTTGTCTGCAGCCAGAGAGAACAGCTTTGAAAGAGGCTGTGTGATCATTATGTAGGCTGCACACAGCCATGAAGGCTGCACACGGTCATGTAGGCTGCACATCATCATCATATAGGCTGCACACAACCATGAAGGCTGCACATGGTCATGTAGGCTGTACTCACAGGGTTGAGACTAGCATTTGATGGATGGTTTTGGTACTCCTTTGCTTTATGTCACAATAACATATTTCTTTTTATTAATAAACTGCTCTGCTAATCCTACTTTTTGAATATTGAAACTGTCTTTAAAAAGAAGTATTCTCCAAAGCTAAGAAGGTTGTTTATTTAAACATATTGCATGTCACAATTTCTTGGTTTTGGTTACTGTGTCCTTGCCTCATCTGTGGAGTCTTCTTGATTCTGCCTGTTCTAAATCAGGCCTCAGATTTGCAACAATAAAATTATTGAAGTTACCTTTAAAAGCAAAAAATAAAAAACAAAAAAAGAAAGAGACTGTGTGGTAGGAGCTAACATAAGCCCAAGTTACGACAACATGTCCAGTGAAACCTCAACCAGATTCATGTGTCAAAGGGTCTTCCTTCCTTCCTTCCTTCCTTCCTTCCTTCCTTCCTTCCTTCCTTCCTCCCTCCCTCCCTCCCTCCCTCCCTCCCTCCCTCCTTCCCTCCCTCCTTCCTCCTTTTGTAAGTGTTGAAATTCTAGAATCTGGGCTTGAGTGATGGTAAAAGACTCCTGCCTCCACACCCAATGTCCTGAATCCCATCTGCAATATGCCTTCCTCTCTAAACACTCACAGAATATGTAAATACAAATGAAAAAATAAGAAAAATAAATCCTAGACTCTTTCAACCAGAAGGAACTTTTGTCTTATGACTGCCTCTCGGTCTTGCTTCCAATGAGACCTGGCCCCCAAATTTCCCTTTTATATGAAGTAGTCTCTGGGGCCCAATTCCTTCTGTGTTGCTTCTCTGTAATCAGAGAGGCTACAACTGCCTGGGGTCGGTGTGAGGTCTTGGGGTGCTGGGGAACGCCCTCTAGGATCTGTAGGTTTTGTTTTCTTCTTCACAGTGGGCTCCTTTCATGCTGTTGTCCACGAATAAAATGTTTTCACGTGACATTTTGTACTTTTCCATCGTATTTAGCTTATTCAAATAGCCACTTCCTTTGCCCCAAGAAGCTGCTGTCCCTTGTGGCTATCTGTATGAAAAGAGGCATAAAGCAACTCCTGGCCCGGAGGTTGGACCCTCTTAACAACGAGGCTACAAACAAAAGTGCTGGACCTCTGGGTGCCCAACCCAGTCAGTTTCTTTCCTAAAGAGCTCCTTTACTTCCCAAGACAAAAGAAACCCTGTTGGATTCCTACCACCCAGCTCCCAAATAAGTTACACACAGAGGCTCATTAATTATGACTGCCCAGCCTTAGCTTACCTTGTTTCTTACCAGCTGTCCTTAAATTATCCTGTCTGTCTTTTGCCTCTGGGCTTTTCCCTTCTCTATTTTTGTATACTTTCCTTTCTTTCTCCGTTGCTGGTTGTGTACCTGGATGGCTGACCCCTGATGTCCTCCTCCTCCTCTTTCTCCTTCCTCTTCCCAGATTTCTCTCTGCCTGCCAGCCCCGCCTATCCTTTCTCCTGCCTCACTATTGGCCACTCAGCTCTTTATTAGACCATCAGGTGTTTTAGGCAGTCACAGTAACACAGCTTCATAGAGTAACAAAAGTAATACATCTTAAAATAATATTCCCTAACAAAACCCCACCTCCACCTCCATACCACTCCCTCTCCAGTGAACAAATGTCTGTGTACCCTGCAAAGAAGGGACAAGGTCCCAGCACTGGAGAGATAAGTAGCAGAGCAGAAAGGGCATGTGTTTAAGGCTAGCCTGGGCTAAGTAGTATAATCTTGTGAAAGGGAAGGAGGAGGAGGGAAGGAAAGGGAGGGAGGGAGGGAGAGAGGGAATGGAGACAGAGGAGAGTGGTTTCACATTCCCTTTTTAGAAAAAACACAAACTTTGGCCAATTTGAAAATATAAGCTGCCAGTAAACTGTACCCACTTCCTGGATTTCTGTTGAGAAAGGTGAATCAAGTGGATCACATACAAAAGCAGTGAGGGTCAGTCTGCATAGAACTGAGTCAGTGATGTGATCATCTTGAAACTGGGATAGGCATGTGGCACTCAAGCCAGGTCAGGTTTCTCCAGTCATGACCTTTGGCCCTAGCATGACTGCATGGTATATGCTGGTTGGACTGAAAGCCGAATCAACCCTGTGCCAACTGAGCTTTTGAAATGTTTCCCAGCAATTTATACTAATGTGTTGAAAGGCAGAGCCAGGCCCAAGGGCCTTTTCAACTTGGCCTACCTAATTCCTGCCCTTAGCATAACAAGGTGGAAACCACATCAAAGTGGATTTTCAACAAGCTCACCTGCCATTTCATCTGTGCCCCCTCAGCCAGGAACAAAGGAAGGCTTACATAAGACATGCTAGCAGACTGTTACATAAAGCAAATAAACATACATCCTTTCCTCTCCTGACATTTTATGTAACCCTAAACTTGAAGGCTATGCATGATTCTGACCTCTCAAACTGATCAGCATTCCACAGTAGAAGGTTTGGGTGGGCAGAGCTGCCCCCAGCTCTGGGCTCCACTGGCTCTTCTTCTCCAGCACTGTCCTTGGTGGCAGGGTCCTTGCATGCCTTTCTGGGAAGGCTGTAGTTCCCATCATATGTCCTCAAAACGGTCACCTTCTAATGGGTGGTGAGACGTGTGTGAGAAAGGCACACGGGGACATTCGGGTAAGGCATTCAGGAGTTCCAACCTCTGGTCTAAAAGGGATCTGTCCCAAGACAGAAGTAGGAGCCAGGGCATTAAAAGTTGGGGGTGGAGTGTCAAAGCAGGGCCTACTTTCCCTGAGTCTGTGTTCACATGGATGGAGCATGAATCTTAACAGGTCTTAATAAAAACTAACCCGGGAGCCAGGTATCGGGGTGAACGCTGAAAGATCAGAGTAGCAGAACAAGCCACAGCCACCTCACCTTGCCAATTCCTCAGCTGATCTTGTTTCCTCAAACTGGAAGCCTCTGAGTCCTCATCCAAATGGATCTCAGCTGAACTGCTGCTAAAAGCCGAAAAGCTTAACAGGCCCAAGTTCCTGGTCCTCATGCCTTATATACCTTCCTGCTTCCTGCCATCATTTCCTGGGATTAAAGGTGTGTGTCATCATGCCTGGTGGTTTCCAGTATGGCCTTGAACTCAACAGAGATCCAGATGGATCTCTGCCTCCCAAGTGATAAGATTAAGGGTTTGTGTGCCACCATTTTCTGGCCTCTATGTCTGTCTAGTCCTAGGGGATCTGACACCCTCTTTTGGCCTCTGTGGCGGCACCAGGCATGCACATAAGGCACAGACATACATGCAGGCAAATCACCCATACACATAAATAAATTTTAATAATAATAATTCTTCAGGAAGCATCTTCAAGATTCCTGAAGCATTCCTTTCTTCACTAAATATTCTCTTTCCCCACTGCACTCGAGGCCCCCACTAGCACACACAGGCTGCTCCTCTATAAGGGAGCTCTGCTCACCCACCCTGGCCCCATCCCATAGTTCTAGGCAGGCCCCTGCCGTACGTGAAGATCTGCTCATCTAACCTGCTCCATGAACCCTTTGCTTTCTAACAGCTTTGGATAGACATTGTTCATAAATAATTATGGAGGGAAGAACAGAGGAGGAAAGGAAACAGAGAGAGGGAGGAGGGGGCGGGAGGAAGGCGGAGGAAGGAAGGGAGATCAACACTGACTTATTATGGAGATTATTGGTAATCATAGGGAGTTCATCTTAATGTATTGGAAGATGAAGTGCATATAAACCACACTAACTTTTAAGTCTAATTCTTTTGCCCTTGGTTTAGAAATGACAGATGGGCTTCTGCCTTCACAGGGTGAGCTGAGGCTTACCGAGAGGTTCCAAACAGCCCCGGGACAGAATCTTCCCAATTGATCTGTCATATTGTAACTGTCCCACTGCGAAATTCCCGACTTATGACCTTGGAAGTAAGTGAATAAACAAAACACACCACTGGGTTTACTGTCTCCACTGAGGTCTCTGTTACAATGCATATTTATTGTCTGAAATTTGGAAGGGTTTAAAAAGAGAATTCTTTGAGCCTCTCCCATGATATGATATATGTATAAGGCCAAGGAATAAATACCCAGTGGAAGCCTGCCTTGGTCCATGTACTGTTAGGAAGACGCAATCACAAATATGACGAAAGCAGCAACTACTGGAGGCTTGGAGGGGATCTGATATGGGAGGTAGCCTGGTAATCCAGAAACCTGGAGAAAGCAGAAACTAGCTAAGTCAGCGTAACCGGGTGAAGGGTCAGGGGAGGTAGTGTGCTCTGGGTAGAGGGAAAGAGTATTCTCAGGTTCCACCAGGGAATGGAGGGAGGGTGCTCAGAGACAGAGAAAGGCTTCATGAGGAAGGCACCTCATCCAGAGGGCCAACAAGGACAAACCAGACTTTACCCCAAGCACAGTAGAAACCAACGAAGAGTTTTCCATAGGGAGTCTGAATGCAGATTGTTATTTTGCAGACTCCCTCTGGATGCGGTGTGGTCAGTGGACAGTGCACTATACCAGGAGGATGCTGCTCCTGTGGTCCCAGTGACAGATTCAGAGGGCCCTCACCAGTCACTTTAAAACTTTCATTCAGAGAAGAAAATGAACAGCTTGAGGTCTGAAAAGGAAGAGAGGGCCTGGTGTGTAGCTCAGGTGACTGGGTGCCTGCCTAGTATGACTAAGACCTTGAGTTTGATCCTCTGCCCCTGCCTAAACCCACAGGAGCACACACACCTGTAATCCCAGCACCTGGAAGGAAGGAGGAGCAGCTAAAATTCAAGGTTGTCTTGGCTACATAGCAGCATATTCAAGGCCAGCCTGGGCTACATGACACCCTACCCCTCCCCAAACCCCTGAGAAACAAAACAAAACAAAACAAAACACAGGAAGAAAGGTCTTATGAGCCCTTGACAGGAAGACCGTATGGAGAGTCGGAGCAAGAAGCCTCTGAAGAGGGAGGTGTGTGGAGGAACGGAGTAGGAGGGATGCATGGAGGGAACATTGGTTACACCATTTCGCTTAGGTCAGCCTAATCCTCACCTTCAACAGAGATCAGATTTACTGTCAAGACTGAGAACATCAATGGAGTTCACCTCTCATAGGCAGATTCTGTAAGGCCCTTACCCAAACATCAAGACACAGCCTCTTGAGACATCTCTGCACCCCATAAGCTGCTCAAGTTGTGTCTGCCAAGAGGGCAGCCAGCAGAGAGATGAAAGAATATTTAATTAAGAGGACCCAGGCTCAATTTCCAGCACCTACATGGTAGCCCGTATATATTACCTGTTAATCTGGTCCCAGGAGACATGAGGCTCTCCACAGTTATCGGGCACGCACAAGGTATACAGATATACATGCAGAAAACACGTTAAAATACATTAAATAATTAAATATATTTTTAAAAGGAAGAAATGTGTCTTTTCAAGATAATATAACAGAAAACTAGGCCCCCAAAACACCCCTGCCTTCTGAGTCTCAGACTGACCTGTAAGTGTCCCTGGATCCTAAAAGCCTGTAGTTGGGAACCTGTGCACTGCACTACTTCACCCCATGCACTGCACTACTTCACTCCTCACACTGCACTACTTCACCCCATGCACTGCACCACTTCACCCCTTACACTGCTCTACTTCATCCCTCACACTGCTCTACTTCACCCCTCACACTGCACTACTTCACCCCATGCACTGCACTATTTCACCCCATGCACTGCTCTACTTCATCCCTCACACTGCTCTACTTCATCCCTCACACTGCTCTACTTCATCCCTCACACTGCACTACTTCACCCCTCACACTGCACTACTTCACCCCATGCACTGCTCTACTTCACCCCTCACACTGCACTACTTCACCTGGCAGCCAGTTCTTGGTGCCTTTACTCCTGGGAGGCTCTTCCAGTCTAAGGGGACTCAGGAGAGCCCCCTCTTCTGCACATTCTATATCCAGTCATCTCGCCACCTTGTCATCCCCTCAACTCCAACAGTGCTGGCTCAGGAGAGGGTAGAGTGCATTGGGTGGACATCTGAGTTCAAGAGCACAGAAAGCCCAATCCTTTCCCAGAGGGCAGACTGTCCAGGGTGCAAGGCAAGCTACTATTAGGTGTGTTCAGAAACCAGCTGGCATCAAGGAATAAGGAAATGATAGCAATGATGTTTTCAGTGGAATTTGGCATCTGGGAACACTGTTTTGTGTGGTCATTTTCACAAAGCCATGTTTATAGTGGACAGCTGAGATAATGAGGATTAAGAGGTTTAAGCCTGTCTGTGGTGGTGCTCGCCTTTAATTCCAGCACTTGAGGCAGAGGCAAGCGGATCTCTGTGAGTTTGGAGGCCAGCCGGGTCTACAAAGGGAGTTCCAGGACAGCCAGACCTATTATGCAGAGAAACCCTGTCTTGAAAACAGCAACAACAACAATAACAAAAATAAAATAAAATAAAAATGAAAAACAAAAACTGAAGCTATTATTGTTCTTTTATTAAATAAAACTTGGTAGTCAGATATTGGGGTGAAAACCTGACAGACCCAAAGAATGACAGAGGAACAAAGAGCTGACCCTGCCTCTCCATAGCCCAGATTGAAAAGGCCTGCAAATCTTTCTAAGTCCCTCCCTATTCCTTCCTTTGTTTCTCTGTCCCAATCTGGGTCCACCAAAAACTCTATGATTAATACTGGCCAGCTGAATGTTGACTCTGCCCTCTGATTCAAGGTTTAACTTCATCGGCAGTCTCGGGAGTGTTCAGAGTGAGATCAAAAATACCCCACAAAAAAACAAAACAAAACAAAACAAAAAAACAAAAGAGAGATATTTAGAGGTGTGCTCAAATCATCCAAGCCTGGAACTTAATTAAAAACAAGTGTTGGGCCAGGGAGATGACTCAGAGGATAAAGGCGCTCACTGCCAAGCCTGATGGCCTACGTTTGATCCTGGAACCCACTTAGTGGAAGGAGAGAATGGCAAGTTGTCCCTTGGCCTCAAATGAATGCCATTGCATACAGATATCTGCCCCGGCCAGTGGGGTCCTCAATGGGGACCTAAGAATGAGAGGGACAAGAGACACAAAGAACGAGAGCAAGACAGGACGTCTGATCAAGCTCCAAAATTTTATTTTCCTCTCAGGGCATATATAGGTAGGCAAAGGGGGTTGTGAGCAGGAAGGGACTTAATTATGGGATGTTCGGCCAGCAGGGAATGTTGCTCTGGGAGTTATCTATCTACTCTTGTCTAACTGCCGAATTGCTTAACTGAGGCTCATTCACCTGATATCTGAGAAGAGATTCTGGTATCTGTGAGAAGAGGTTCTAGTGGAGACTTAAGCAAGGCCTAGATCTAAGAATAGAGGAGAGAAACCCAAATATGGCAGCATGTATGTCAAGTGTTGCTTAGGCTTATGGCTCCCGTCAACATCCACATACAATGAATACGTTTTTTAAAAAAAAAATAGCTCATTTCCATATTCTTACCCATCTCTTCCACTAAGGAATGGCTTTCTAAATGCCACACACTCGTCATTTTAAATTTCCACAGATCATTCCAGACAGCAGAGGGCCCTTCAGTGGGTCCCTGAAATACACACAGTCAACAGAACTCAAAGAATTTATGGGTTAGTGATGATGACGGGAAATGAAATTCAAAAGATTGTGGAAGCCCGAGGCATTTTCTAGAATAGAAAGGTGATTGCATCTCTGTAGGGAAGTGCCATCTTTGGTCTGTATTATCAAAACCAAGAGTGTGTCCAAATACAGCAGCTGTACAACCTTAGATGCCTGCACTCATCGATGGTAGACTGGACCTTTCGGGAAGTGCTTTGCAGGCCCCTCCTTCTGGGTTTGTGTCTGAGGTGTTTCCTCAGATGAAGTCGCTCTAAGCACACTCCCCAATCCTGAGAGTCAAGGACCCTGGGTACAGCATCAGCATTTTTCTGTTTCCATGTTTTGTTTTGTTTTGTTTTGTTGTTTTTTTGAGACAGAGTTTCTCTGTGTAGTTTTGGTGCCTGTCCTGGATCTTGCTCTGTAGACCAGGCTAGCCTCGAACTCACAAAGATCCGCCTGCTTCTGCCTCCCTAGTGCTGGGATTAAAGGCATGTGCCACCACCGCCGCCCGGTGTGTTTCTATGTTTTGATGGCTCTGTTGGCATTATTTAAAGGAACATGTGTTAATTCATATGAAATAGCTCCCTAAGTGGAATTCTTACATTTTCTGTTTGCTCAGATCATTTGACTCTCAGTGAAAGGTTGCTTTGTTATCTAAGTTGTCTGAGGTGTGACACATATTCTGCCAGTCTTAATGCATATCAAATAGATTCATGTCTCTGCTTTCTAACCTTTAGTGTACTGTGTTCATCTATTGGATTAAATGTTACATGCCACAAAATCAAGTTATCTTATGCATAATAAATATCCATCTCCATTTCATCTGTCATTCAGCCAGCATGTGTTGGAAAACTTCTACAAGCTGAGGCCACTTTGTGTATTGAGAATATAACAGTGAACAGAACAGACCTGACTTCTACAAGCTGAGGCCACTTTGTGTATTGAGAATATAACAGTGAACAGAACAGACCCGGCTTCTACAAGCTGAGGCCCACTTTGTGTATTGAGAATATAACAGTGAACAGAACAGACCCAGCTCTCCCCCTTCCCCTTTCTTGGCTCTGACATTTCAATTGAATTTCACCAAAATTCTCAAATAAGCAATTTCAAGAATGAAGTCCACTTTTTGGTGGGGAGAGCGAGGCAGGTTGGAGAGTCACAGTATTGCACAGCCGTGGCCCCAGCTTGGGGACAGACCCTATGGATGCACAGTCAGCAGACACTGGTGTCCTCTGTCTACACCCTCCTTCCTCCCTTTTATTTAATTTTCCTCTGCTGTTATGCAGCATCATTATATTTCACAATCTCAAAATGTCCTTCTGGACCAAAGGATCAGATTCATTCTATGGCATACAACAGGCACTTGTGTAACTGAGGTAAACTTACCTACAATGAACATACAGATCATAAGTGCTTTTTTTGGTTTTTCGAGACAG
>NW_023412451.1:0-6058 GCF_903995425.1 Onychomys torridus
AATGAGGTGACCCAGAACTTCACACATGATGCAGATACCACCTAGTTTAACTTGAAAATGCAGCCATGATAGAGATAGAAAACCAGAGCCTGACGAAAATGTCAGCTGTCTTCAGAGACAAGGGGACACAAGGGATTGGAGAGATGCAGGGGACAGACTCATCAGGAGTCCTTCCATCAACTGTCACTGATCACACTGATAGATTGTGAAGGATCATGGGAAGGCAGATAAAAACACGTCCCATGCTCAGCTCCATCAATAGCCAAGAAAATGTCAACCATGTGTCTGAAGAGGGTGCCTCTAGGTCATCTTCAAATGGCTGAAAGGCAGTCTGATTAGAGCTTAGGTGGAACAAAAATGCTAGATGAGAAGGCTTCCTAGCAGAGGCCAAGGGAATTCCTCTCTGGGAGTTGTGGTTATATATTGTGTCCCTGTTGTACCTGTTTTCTGACACTCCCAGAGACCACCAAGGAGCTGGTTTCCCATGCAAGCATATAAGGTCCCTTTTATTGTCAGGTTCACCCGGGCCAATGCAAGGAAGATGGAGGGAAATGTGGAGGTGGCCACAAGCCCTGATGCAGAGCATTTTTATAGGGAAAAACCTCAAGCTGGGAATTGGCAATTTGGGATTGCGTAGAAAGGGGATGAGGAAAGGTGTTTTTGGAAACTGTTGACCTAGACTTTCAGCAAGAAGCCACATTTGAAACCATTAGATTAGACTTTTTGGTAGGGAACCACAACTTGCTGAACAGGATTATCTGGACTGCTCATCAGGATTATCTAGATACCTTCAAGGGCCATAAACCCCAGACAGAATGTCTGTAGAATATACTGTTGTGTATATGTTCTGAGCTATCATGGCACATTCCTGAAGTCCTTTCTGGAACTGAGGCAGCAGGTGGTCCTACCCTAAGTTGGAGTCTGTATTGCCTTCACATCCCCAATAAATTGTGGATCCTAATAAAACTCATCTGGGGATCAGAGAACAGAAAACCCACTAGATTAGACAGAGGTCAGAAAATGGTGACACACACATCTAATCCTATCATTTTGGAGGCAGAATCTAAGGCCACACTGGGAACAGCCAGACACATACCTTTAATCCCAGGGAGTGATGTCAGGAAGCAGAACGGTATATAAAAGGATTAGGACCAGGAACTAGGGGCTATTAAGCTTTTAGACTTTTTAGCAGCAGTTCAGCTCAGATCCATTCGGGTGAGGACTCAGAAGCTTTTAGAGTATGAAGATTCTTGAAAACAGGATCCAATGAGGCATTGTCCAGGCGAGGTTATCTGCAGCTTGTGCTATTCCTCCAATCTCTCAGTTGTTCACCCAATATCTGGTTCTGTGATATTTTATTGTATGTTAATCAACAATGTTTACCTGGAGATCAGAGGTCATAGCCAGCCATAAACAGATGGCAGTGGTATCACATCCCCTTTCATCTTGATCACATGTCAGGCAGTCACTGTGTGTTCAAGGACATAGGCCTTTAATCCCAGTACCAAATATACAGACCGGGAGTTCTGTCTAGACAGGCAGTGACTGGCAGTGATGTGGCTGGTCGAGAGACAATGAGAAGGCAGAACAGGAAGGCAATAAAGGCACAAAGTTAGACAAGAAGAGGCACACTTGAGAAGCTTCAATGACTTGGTGAGCTAAGGTTAGTTGGCAGCTATTGTTCAGATCCCTATGCTTACACCTCTGTATTTGGCTCTGTTTTTTGTTTTGATTTGTTTTGTTTTTAGACTGTTTATTAATTCCTATACATGGTTTCTTGGGTTTTTATTTATTTATTATTTGTTGTTTTTGTTTGTTATTTTGTTTGTTTTTCCGAGACAGGGTGTCTCTGTGTAGTTTTTTTGTTTGTTTGTTTTTGTTTTTATTTAGTTTTGTTTTGTTTTTAGCTATGGCTTGTTCTGATCCTCTAACCTTTCAGAATCCTTCGCAATATCAGGATCCAAGTTTTTTATTTAATAAGAACATTTAAGATTCATTTACATTGACCTCAACTTGATGGTGCCATGAAATGATGAAGCCCTTGGGAGGACTGCTCTTCATGAAGAGAGGACAGGAGGAGTGAAATGGATCAGGGGAGGCCTGGTAGAAGGGATGGGGGATAAATGGGAAGTGGCAGGGAGGAAGGGTTGGAAACTGGGTGCTGTATATAAAATAAAGGGAGAAACGCGTGGCGAGGGCTGGCACCAAAACCTATAATCCCAGCACTTGGAAGGCAGAAGCCAGGCAGACTCTCACTGAGTTTCAAGGCTAGCTCTGGTCTAGAGAGGCAAGATCTAGGACAGGCACAAAACTACACAAAGAGAAACCCTGTCTCAAAAAATAAAAGTATGGGGGAATGTTAAATAGAAGAAAAAAGGATCTGAACATACAACAAAGCTCCACGTGCTTTCATTAGCTATAGTGCAACATTTCACAATGGCTAAACATTTGTCCTCAAAACTTAAATCTGAGGATTTTAGAGCCAATCACTGTAGACTAAAGCTTTTTGAAATGTATTTAACCTCTTAATTACCTCTAAGGTTATTATCCACTCAAACTGTTTTGAGAAAAGGCAAGATGTGCCCTTCTGTTTCTAATTGTTTTTGGCCTCTAATAAGTGTCAGATGACCACTCCGTAGCAGAGTGCAGAATGGTGGCTCTCAAGGACCCATCTTGCAAGTTCAGCACTTACAAAGCCTTGTAATCATGAACATTGTGCCCACATACACATTTGTGATCAAACTTACTGTTTAAAGGGGTGGCAAATTGGAGCCATATTCTTCTATACCTATAGCTCTGATTCTAAAGGATAAGAAAATATTCCAGGCCATTTCCTGGAACCTGGGTATGGACCTGAGCAGAGGCCATCCACCTGACCAGTATTTAATTAAAGCTGCTTGCAATATAGCTTGAAACTGTGGTAGTGGTCTTCATGCTTGGATTGGATGGGATTACCATTTTCTGGACAGCCCATCAAATATTTAGAAACACTACACCCTAATTCTAAAAGCTGGACCTGTAGCTCAGGAACTCCTGGCCTGAGGGCCACATGAGGAGGCAATACCTTGAGATATTGCACATGCCTCTGAGGCTGTCTTCAGTTCTCAGACTATTGAGTTGATCTTCCAAGCTGAAGAAATTTAGGCTAGCCACTACAGGGTTCTCCTAGAAAAGACTCTGAACTTGTGGACCTAACAGCTTTCCAATGCCCCAATATCATGGAGGCTCAGAAAATGATTAGGATGTAAATGCAAGTTGTTAAGTGTGGTGATTATTTTATTTATGCTGAAACGTAATATTTTATGTATATGTTAATAAATAGAGTTTGTTCCCCTGGCCAGCCATAAACACAAGTCAGGTGGTGGTGGCATACACACTTAATAATGATCACATGGCAGGCAAAGTCCCTGTGTGTTCAATCCCAGTACCAACTATAGAGACCTGGAGGTCTGTCTAGAAAGGCAGTGACCCAGAAAAGTGAAGTGGCTGGCCTTGGAGCCAATGAGAAGCAGAACATGAAGGCAACTAAGGTGCAAGTTAGACAGGATGAGACTCACTTGGAAAGCTACATTGACATGATGAGCTAAGTTTAGTTGGCGGCTATTGTTCTGATCTCTCTGCTTTCACCTCTGTATTTGGCTCAGTGTTTCCTCTTTAATAAGACTGTTTAGAAATTCATCTACAATAAAGTCTCTATTTCTCTCAGCAGATTTCTTGTTGGCTGAAAGACTTATCTAAGTATCAGCTGCTGACTACAACCTGCTCCAAACAACTATGATCCCTGGACTTGCTTAGAGCTGATGTGAACCAGTCTAGTCATTGTGAATGTTCCTTGGCTCTTAAGCTGGGACAAGCCATGACTACAGTAGTGGTACATGTGGACTCCAAAGCTGAGCTCACTGCTCTGCTGGAGCAGTGGGAAGAGGACCATGGCAGTGGACAGGATATGGTACCTATCCTTACCAGGATGTCAGAATTAATTGAAAAAGAAACTGAAGAATAACTTAAAGGAGATCCAGACCCATTGATGATCTACATCCTGGTTGAGCAGATCCAGAGTGTATTCTGGGCCACTTGCTGAGACTACCATCCAAGAATGATGATTTCATGAATGCACTGATGAATGGGTATGTGATGACAAGGAGAGAGCCTCCTTTAAATACTGCAGGCTGCAGACCTGCTACTGGACATCCAAGCTATGTCTAGAAGTTGCAGTTGTCTTTCAAGACAAAGAAGGGATTGTTGAAAACTCTTTAAAATTGGCCTAAGAGGCTGATCAGCCACTGAGGACATATTCTACAACACTGTTAGGAGGTGCTATGGAAAATCAAGAGATTGCTGCAAGCTACAGAGAAAATAATTCACAGCTGGTGGCAGTAGTGCTTTGTAGCCAGAGAGATCTACAACTTCAGGAAATGGCTTTGCATCAGGAAAGTAAGTGTCCTAGTCCAGGGAAGCCTTTGTGGGAGCCTCTTTCGCCTCTTGATGAGGAAGCTGTGGACATGGACTATGGTGACATGGCAGTAGATGTTATGGATAGAGAGCAAGAAACTTTTAGAGATATGGACATCTCCTTTCATCTGGACTCAAGTCATAAGACCATAGAGTGAACTCAGCATCTAAGCCTGAGGATGACTCAGGATTCAAGAACAAGTCTACAAAAGCATGGTGACAGAGAGAAGGTGAGGAAGGGCCCAGCAGAAGGTTTGGGTTTCTCATCTTCTGACCCAGATCATGTGTTTGCTGCTCTGTCTAATACCAGCTGGTCAGAAATGTCCCCCTGGGTGAATGGCACCATTTATCCCTCTATCTAATGACTCCTGCTTTTGAGCAGAGACTTCTTCTCTAGTACCTGATCCCTGTAGAAGTGTATTAGGAGTTACTTCCCATATTCATGTAACTTGAATCATAAGAATTGATGATGTTTTATATTGGTCTGAAACAGACTAATGATGTCCTGCTTTCTTTTGAGGCACTCAAGCACCTAACATCTTCCTGCTCCATAACAATTTGCCACAGACTTGTTGCTAATGACGGAGTACAGAAATTACTGGCAATTCCTCATCCTTCTATGGCTGCAGCTGGTGTATCTACGTGCTTGAGTTACCTCCCTACAACCAGAATGCTAGGGAAAGGGTTTGCATGCATCCCCACAATGTTCTCTCTGATGTGGTTAATGATACATTGTGGTTAATGAAATGTTCTCATGCTGCAGGATGGTGCCATGCTACAATGTTCATCTCAGTTTGCTTCTCATTCCAGCCTGTCTTGGAGCTCTTTGGCTATTATGATGGTCTTCAGAACCTAGTGAATTTGATGAGTAATTTGGAGATTTTAATTTGGATGACCAGGGTGCACATGTGACTGATGATAAAATTCTTGCTACCTGCCAAAGAGGCAAACATACCTTAACGGTTCTGTGAAAGTATTTTGAGGCTCAATTGACCATTAATTTGGAACAAGTCAAGCAGTGGCTTCAGAGAACTGAGGGAGGTATTATTGTGCATCCTCAACGACCATACAAAGCATGCACAAACACTTGTGAGCAGATTGTGGAAATGATTGTGTTGTGATAGAATATGGCCCTGCTCAGCTGTATTGGGAACCTGATGAAGTCTTCCTCAAGCTTTCCTGGGTGCAGCTCTTGTTGCAGATTATTTCCATCGCCTGCAAGTGGAAGACCTATTATGCAAGGAATGACATTGTGTGCTCTGCTTTGGATGTCATGGCCATCCTCACTGTGGTGCCAAAAATCCAGCTCCAATTGGCAGAGTTGGTGAAGGTCTTGGATGAGTATAGCTCTATTGTATCCACTGTAGGTTTCAGAATCATTTTGGGAGTGGCTGAATGTGAGTAATTTCTCCATGATGCTGAAATTCAGAAGTCAGCCCTTCAAGTTATCATCAATTGTGAATGTGGCCCAGATAACCAAATATTCAGTATTGGTAAATTTACTTCTGGAACTCCTCAGAGAAAGCTGTATCAGACCCCCAAGTGCATTGAGTATACCCTGACTAAGATGTGGAATGTGGTCCAGTCAAATGATGGCATCAAGATG
>NW_023412452.1:0-5155 GCF_903995425.1 Onychomys torridus
CCATTAAATCCTATTCATCAAGGATCAATTTGTTTTGTAGCAAACTGAGGTTTATGTTTTCCCCTTTATGGCTTGCAATGATAGCTAATCTTGGAAGTCTACTTGACACATACTTGAGGAACTTACACCATCAGACTGGCTTTCAGCATGCTTTTTATAAGACATTTTCTTGATTGCTCTTTGATTTTGGAAGGTGCAGACCTCTGGGTAGGGCTCTTCCTAGACAAGGGAGCCTAGGCCATAAAGGAAAAGTAGCTGACCAGAGTAAAGGGCAATGTTCTTCTGTGGTTTCAAACGCCTGCCTTGTGATCTTGCCTTGGCTTCCTTTGATGATGGACTGTTCCCTGTGGGGTGTTGTGGGAATTCAGCCCTTGGAATTCTCCTGTATTTATGATTGAAAATGGAGAATGCTGACACATCTGAGAGCCATAAATAAATAATTCAGCCAATGGGCTCTCTACAACCTGGAATGCCTTTGCCTTCTCTGTTACCTAAAGAATGGCTTGTTATACTGTTGACTTAAAAAAACTGTTTCTTTACTATATCTCTATAAGAACAGGATAGGGAAAAGTTTGACTTCATGGTATGTACTTATAATATTTCTGAGCCTGTTAAGAGATATGAATAAAAGGTTCTACCACAGGGAATGTGAAATAGCCCCACCCTGTGCCAGTAATTTTTTCTAAAACTGTTGGAAATAATTCATGTACAATTTCCACAATCTATAATATACCATTATATGGACAATATTTTTTCTTTGATGAAATAAAAATGAATTTATTTATTATATTTTCCCCTTACTCAGTAAGTTTCATCATTCACAGCAAAGAGCCAACTTGTTTGATATGCAATAACAACCAACAATCTTTGTTATTAGTTATGTGGATTGATAGATTAACAAACATTACAAAGTATAAAACTTTCTTCTGCCTTGCTCATTTTCATATATCCTGTTGTTCTAAGACAACTTCTGATGGACTACAATTAACTTCAAATTAATTATTAACCTTAATATAATACTAATATTTAATTGTAAATAAACGGATTTACTTCTGAAGTTTACCCTATATAATGGATTGAGACTGTCAGTGAAGCTAACCACCTCCTTGTGTTACACTAATTTTGCTTTAAAGAACACTAGTTTACATAATAACATGAAATAAGTTTCAACAAAAATTTTAAACTTAATCTTATTTCCTAGGTAGTTTCTTTTATATATGACAGCAAAGTTGCACCCACAACATTTCAAAAATCTAGGTGCTAAAATTAACCTTTCCTAGAACAAATCCCTTCATCAGTACTCCAACCCTAAGTGTTCAGGCCAGAAAAGTTATTTTCAAATAGAAATTACTCATGCTATAATTTACCTGCAATACAGAAAGTGTTTATCAAGTATAATAATGTAAAACAATGAGAGAACATTTCTCTGTGATTAATGTGCCTTCTGATCCATGCAGGTTCTACATTGAGATTCTCATTTGTATTGTTCCTAGGCATTTTCAAGTTGACAGATAAAGTGAACTAGGACATCTACTCCTTGTCAGCATGACACTCAGACACATTACCTGAATGCCATAACCATTTATTTCTTGTTCCCCAAATTCTTAAGTTAATATCATAATATAAAACACAGTGTATGTTTTAAAAATCCCACAATCTTTAATAGTTTCAATACTTCAAAGTCCAAGGTCTCTAAAAAAGAAACAAGAAAGTTTATTAGTTGGGTCTGGTAAAACAAACTAAAAAAAATCAAAATTTCTTTTTCCACAAGAGAAGAGATGATCACAGAAATATTCAGATGGTAACAATACCAAAACCCAGATGCAATAATCCAAATTCCTACAGTCCAATGTCCAGCATCTGGTACTCATGTGATCTTCTGGAATCCAAATGGATGGGCATTCCTCCCTCTCCAGCTCTGCACTGTGTAACACATGCAGTACAGCATTTCTCAGAGTTAGTCTGGCCCTGCTCCACATCTGTGCTTCAGCTCAGCAGATGGACCGTGGTCCTGCCAGCTGCAGTATTCTGCGTCACTCTTTTCACTTCCACTTCCCTTCCTGAGGGGAGGAAGTGGAGTGGAGATGTCCTGTTTAGGGGTGAGCGTTCAAGATCTCCTCCTCTCTGCCTATAATCTACTGAGGGTCTCTGTATTTGTTCCCATCTGCTGCAGAAGGAAGCTGCTCTGATGAGGGCTGAGAAAGGCATTATCTATGAGTATAGCAGAGCATTGTTAGGAGTCATTTTATTGCTATGCCCCTTAAGCAGAACAGTAGTATTTGGTTTTCCCTGTGGACCCTGGCCTATGTAGTCAGAGGTCTTGTGGATCCACACAGTGCTGGGTATGGCTTCCATCTCCTGGAGTGGAACTTTAATCAAGTCAGAAGAAAGCTGACTCTCCTCCCAGAAGCCATTGTTCAACCTAAGGTCATCAATCAGGAGTAGGGATTCAAGCACACTTCTCACTCTATGCTAGAATGTTGACTGGCCTGATGTTGTATAAGGACCACAGCTGCTGTGGGTCATGAGTGCAGTGGTACTGTCATAGCCAGAAGACACTGTTTGCTCTATTGTCCATGGGCCTCTGGCTCCTATAATCTTTCTGCCTCATCTTTCATGATTGTTTTTGAACCCTATTGAAAGGTTCAAAGGATATAGATGTCCCATTAAATATGGCTGAAATCAATGAATTAAAAAGAAAAATATAATGATACAGTGAAACAAAGATTCAATTCTTTGAAAATATTAACAAGATGGGCAATCCTTTAACCACATTAACCAATAGGAAGAGGAGGATGAAAATAATAAAACACAGGAAGAAAAAGGAGACATGGAGTGCATTCAATCCTTAAGAATCTTCATTCTAACAAACTGGAAAAAGGTTTTTAAAATATTGATGAATTTCTTGATGTGTGTGATTCTCCAAAATTATATCAAGATAATATGAATAATTTAAGTAGTCCCATACCAATTAATGAAATGGAAGCAGTAATTAAAAATTGCCCAATAAAAGGAAGCCTAGAGCAGGACAGAATCAATGTAGATTTTGACCAGACATTTAAAGAACAACTAATACTCCTCAGACTATCCAATAAAATAAAAAATTGAAGCATCTGTTCCAAAATCTTCTTAATTCCAGGAATACCCGGATGTTGGGAAAGGGAGACAGATAGATGCATAGATAGGTAAGAAGGCAAATAAATAGATAGGTAGAATGACAGATGGACAAATAATGAATAGATAGATGAATGGATAGATAGAATTACAGGACAATTACCATGATGAACATATATACACAAATTCTCAGTAAAATACTTGCAAATGAAGTTCAGGATCACATCAAAAAATAATCATCCACCATGATCAAGTCGTCTTTAACCCAGACCTGCAAAAATAATTCAACATATATAAATCAATATATTTATACCACCACATAAAAGGAATAAAAGACAGAAACTACATGATCATCTCAATTTAAGAAAAGAAAAGTCCTTTGTAGAAGTCCAACCTCCATACATGATGAAAATCTTGGAAAAATCTAGGAATACAGATGATATATTTCAATATAATAAAGTCATTGTACAACAAGCCCATGGCAGCTTCACACTAAATATAAAACAAAAACTCAAATCAATTGCAAAATTTCAGGAATGGATAATCACTCATTCCACATCTCTTCAATACAGTACTTGATGTCTTCCCTACATCAATAATACAACTGGGGTAGATAAAGGGGACACAAATGGAAAAGGAGGAAGTCTAAATGTCCTAATTTGCAGATGATATGATTCTAAACAAATAGAAATAGCAATTTATTAGAAGACCTTAAGGCTGGTAATTACATTGATAAACATGGAAGAGTGCAAAACTAACAGGATAGTCAGTAGCCTTCCTGTATACTAATGACAAACCTACTGAGAATGAAATCAAGGAAACAATGTTACTCACAATAGGCTTAAATATATTAGACATTTGGATTAGCATACTTTTAAAGCATACTATTAATAAAAACAGCTATGAACAATCCAAGAGAATTCTAAATATTTTCACAACCCTTAAAGCTGATGTTCTGAGAGACCTTCAAGACTGAAACGAAAGGAGGTTTTAAAAGTTTGGTAGATAAGTAGGTAATAGAAAAGGTCAATTTTGCTAAATTAATAATACTAAAGTAATAAATCTTGAATTACAAAATGTGAATAACATAATGAATCTTTTATGTAGAACATAATAATTTAACCATAAATGCTCTCTTATGGGGTAAAGGATAATTTATAAAGTGGAAAAGGCAGGAACAACCAGAGGTACCTTTACAAAGTGAAAAGTAGGGAAACATGCCATGTTAGAGAGAAATATGTCATATGAGATTAACAAAAAAAAATGCTTTAGTAGAGTTATGTAATCAGTCGGTGAGATTGGTAGACTGGATACTGCCACAGATGCAATGTCCACAAACATTGTAATTGGTGAAAACAGAGTCTACAGACAACATAGAAAAGAATGGGTTATCAGAGCATGCTCTGAGAATATGTCAAATGTTCTAGATAGGCTTTCTTTTGTTCTTATATAGTCCAAAAGCCAATTTGGGAATGTAAGAGTTTATTCACCTCACAGGTTGTAGTCCATCATCAAGGAAAGCCAAGGCAAGATCCCAAGGAGGGCCTCGGAAACCACAGAGGAAACACTGCTCACTGCTCTGCTCAGCTACATTTCCTGTATTGCCCAGGCTCACATGCCTGGGGATGCTGCTACCCCACAGCAAGCTGAGACATCTTCCAACAATTAAGCAGTCAATAAAATACCAAAGAAGCATACCTGCAAGCTAGTGTGAAGAAGGTCCACTCCTCAAGTACATGTCAAGTAGACATCCAAGATCAGTCCTCACAGCAAGCCACAAAGGGGAAAACGTTAACCTCAGCTTACTGCAAAGAAATTTATTTTCTATGAATGGAACTCTATGACAAAGTTAAAATTCAGATGTATAAAGATTAATTTCAAAAGACTTTGTGTTGGCAATGTAACTTTATTTAAAATGTGGTTTCGAGGCCCTCCTTGGGATCTTGCCTTGGCCTTTCCTTGATGATGGACTACAACCTGTGAGGTGAATAAATTCTTTACATTCCCAAATTGGCTTTTGGACATTTATCAGAACAAAGAA
>NW_023412453.1:0-7191 GCF_903995425.1 Onychomys torridus
CTAGCAAGTTCATCTATACTCTTCCAGAGTAATTCTTTAGTTTGTTTTACAACCTACTTCTTCAGATTATCACATGAAACAAAAACAGTCAGCTTCCTAGGACCTCCCTGCAATCCCATCACCTAAATGGGATTAGTGAAATGTCAAATCTCATAGACTGAACAACTATTGCATCGATCAGGAGATAGCCATTTTGGACCAGAACCACAGCCTGTAATCCACTGTACAAACAAATAAAAAATAAATAAATAAATAAATAAATAAATAAATAAATAAATAAATAAAATCCCCTGTATATATTCTTGGTTTGGTTATTTGAGTTGAGAAACCCACTCTCCAATAATCATACAATCACACACACACACACACACACACACACACACACACACGTGCATTCATTCTATTAGTTCTGTTCCTTCTAGAGAAGCCTGTTTAATAGACCTATTGAGTGGATTTCTAATTTAATACAAAATCCTATTTGAATATATGCTCAAAATTTATCTGACTACCTCAAAACAATCCTTCAAAATCCTATGAACTTGTTTATTATAATGAATGCATGGAAAGACATCAGAAGCAGAATACTCTGTATTTAAAAAAAAAAACTTTATGTATTTCCAAAATTAATATGAGTAACAACAAAAATAAGATCAGTAAATAGAAATGCAAGATATCATTTCTTTACTTAGTAATGGCATTTTGAACCTCAGTGAGTGTCATTTTCTTGGTCTATAAAAGGGAAAAATGAACTTTTTTTTTCTTATTCAATAAGGGTAGACATCCCTGAAGCCAAGGACACAGAGAACAAAAATGGACTCAAGCAGGTTGCATTTATATAGTTGTATATGCACACATACACACACATAAGCACACATATATACATGTATATGTAACAATGATAATCAAACAAAAAGAAGCTATCAAATGAGTAATGGGGTACATAATGGATTGAATGGGAGGTACCTTGAATTGTCAGAAGGAAGGAAAGGAAGGGGGAGTAGTGATATAATTCTATATTAACAAACAATGTATTTTAATAAATGACACTATAAATAAATAAATGAAAATAGCAAAATACTACACATATCACAGAACTTAAATTAAAAAACTAAGCTGAAGTGTAACAACAATTGATTTTTACATTTTTCAGTATATTATGATTGCAGGTATTACACAAACACACACTTTTCCCAAGTACAACACAAAGGCACTTTTGTTTCCTTCTTCAAAACTAGGTTCTGAAATGTAGAGAGGGCTTTTTTTTTGTTGTTGAATGTTGAATACAAGTTGGCTGAGAGAATAAATTGTAAATAAAGTGCTTCAATATATATTTAAAACACTTCTTATACCCACCTATGGGTTTTCATTGTTCATGCAGGGCAGTTTAGTAAGCATGTATGAATAGAATCACTGGGAAACAAGCAGTTAATGCTGTAGATCTAAGGAATAAATAGAGGAAAAATAAAAGGTTACTGCAGAGCAGATGATCCATTTTGTCAAAATGTCAAATGTCTCTTCCGCCATGCTTGGAGATATATTAAAGGTGGCTTCAAGGCTTTTCTGTCTACATTGCTTCTCTTTCATTTCTCTTTTTCCCAATCAATGCTTGCCACATTGCTCAATCAGTGGGCAAATGTTACTTCCTGTCTTCCTCTACTCAGCCACTTTTATAGTCGCAATAACAGACGCTGTGATTAAGACCCTCAATGGGAAATCTTCAACAAATTGCCTTCACTGCCATCCTCGCTTTCTAATTTTCTTTAAAAAGACCAGCCATCTGTGTTAGCCTCTTAGAATTATGTTTCTTTGTTCTGCAAGTCGTGTACATGTCTTAATAAATAATATATATATATAAAAACTCCAAGTTCGGAGTTTAATTTTGAAGGTCTGTTTGTTGCTGTGAAAATAAATTAAATCTTACATCTAAGTTTGGATCTCTTTTCTTCTGGGAAAAATTTCATACTTTAATTATGACTCTATAGACAGTAAAAATTTAATTATTTACTAGATTTTATAACATACAATAATAGCAAAAAACAAGACCTACAATAAAATATACTTTTGGAAACATTAAATAGCTCTTATTATGGAAAATTCAGGAAAATATTTAATTGGAAAATTGACATATTAACCTACAATGGTTTATTTATGTATATGTATGTACATGAAAAATTGTCAGGACAAGTCATTAAAATTAAAACAGAACAGAATTTAACACAGAGTCTAAATAGCTTATTAAGTAAAATAAAAAGCATTAATTTGGAATATTTGTCATATCAGCACACATATATTCATTCTGTGAAAGCCTTTATTATTAGAAGTTAATGTTAAATAAAATGTATAAATTTTACAGATGAAAAGCTTCACTTGTAAACAAAAAATGACTAAGAGACTTCTGCTTTGTTCTTATTTAGAGACAGGGATTTGCATTCTAGCATCCTCACTAATTTATTATTACCCTGCTTCCCAAATGCATGCATTAGAACTAAGGCCTCAATAGAAAAAGGATTGCAATCGTTTGTATATTTACATTATGACATCCGTACATGCCATCATTCCAACAAGAGAATAAACCCTGAATCCACTTCACAGCATTTCAATAATAAGGAACAAATTCATTTGATTCACAATTATTTTGATTTGATTATACTTCCCTATCTACCTCTCCTTTACAAATTACTTTTCTCCAGAAAGTGAGCAATGTAGCTAGAAAGGCGATTCAGAAAAGAAGAAATAAGTAAAAGAAACTTCTAGAATTTCCAAACTGTGACAAAAGTGGAATCTCTTTGTCCCTATTGATAATCTATGACAATGGGATTTACCATGGTGCTGGCTGCAAGAATTGTAATGATTTGTAAAACAGGCATGGTGGCGCATGACTTTAATCCTTGCATTTAGGAGGCAGAGACTGGCAGATCTCTGAGTTTGAGGCCAGCCCAGTCTAGAGTGAATTCCAGGACAACCAGGGCTACCCAGAGAAATACTGTCCCAAAACAAATAAAATAGATAGATAGATAGATAGATAGATAGATAGATAGATAGATAGATGGATGGATAAAACCAAAGCAAAACAAAAAAATGGAAAAAAGAGAAAAACTAGTCATTCACAAATAGTTATATTCAGACTCAAGTTGTTTCCTAATTAACCAACACTTTCATAGTAAGTAAGTAACTCTCAAATAAATTGTTTCTGAAGTCCCATTGTTTCTACTCATATTTAGTCCACATATGATTCAGAAAATATAATGGCTTCACATTACCCAATATTCTCATGTGTTCTTTAGAAGCTGTTTAACTTGAAATATAATTGAATATATAAAAATAAGTAATCTTTCTACATACTAAAAGAAAACACACTGGAAAGGAGATCAAGAAAACTCTCCCATGCACAACTCCCTTAAATAAATAAATAAATGAAACATCTAGGTGGAGTATCTAACTAAGGATGTAAAAGAAACCTAGGGAAGATTTACACATCTGGAAGATATTAAGAAAGAAACTCTAAGATGGAAAGATCCCCAATGCTCACAGATTCATAGAATTAATATTGTAAAAATGATAATCCTATTTCTTCATTGTTTCCCAAAGAAGCCACCACTGCTACCTTCTTAAACCAGCTGAAACTGCGCATCAAAGAAGCATTCACTGTAGCAGATGGAGATAATTACAGAAATGTACAATTCATCAAAATGCGTACAGGAAGTGATTGAGAGCTGTCCAACTACAATTGGTGCATCTGCAACTCAACCTGTACACCAAATTCTCAAGGAACATCACAGAAGAGAAAATGCCAGAGGACTAGATACTTGCTGGAAGATAACTTTTAAACATGGCAGGGAAGCTGAAGCCAGGAAATGTCAACAATATCACTACTGAAAAAAGATCTGCATAATGAAAATACCAGTTGCCAACATGGGTGGGAGAGATTTCATAAGGCCTCATTCATTACTTGATGAAGAGCTAAAAGCTTTTCTACTGCCTGATTATTGTGATTCAAAGATCAATAAACATGGATGAGCACGAACCTTTCTGAGTCCTTGGTGTATATGCCCAAGGATGGTATATTTAATAAGGAATTATTTTTAGTTTACTCCATAATTCAAAATAAAAACCTTATTCTGAAAGACACTGCATAATTTCTTTAATAGCAGGTGAAACAATCAAGACTGTATTCACTTTTAAGCTTCTGCCCTACTGGTCAGCTTTCACAGTGCTGGAAGATGCTATACATGCAATCTTTAGTCTTACCAACTGTGAATCCAGAGAGAGAGAATAATTACCAACCTACTGAAGACATATACACTAATATAATAATGGCTTGCATGTCATGGGAATAACCAATAATTTTCTGATTGAATTTAAAACTTACTCTACAAGATGAGCCATATGCATACAACCATTGTTGTGGCCAAGAACTTGTGCTTACACATGTCACATGCTCTAAGGGAAACAGACCTGTACTAATCTGTTAAATTGCCACAGTGTTAAAATGATTTCTAATGACTTGTGTTCAGACAAAACATTATTAATGTATTTTAACATTTATCCTATAGAACTCTTTATTCAGTAGACAAAAATTAAGATAGGAACTCAAAATTGATTAATCTGTGGAAAATAAGCAACTGTATAATGTTCAGCCATAAATTTGATATCTATATCACAGTATGTCTTCACAAGTTTCAGGGATCATTGCAGAACAGGGGTCAGAAAGATTATAATAGCCAGAGGCAATGTATGGCTACAAGGAAATGGTTTGCTGGACAAAATCAGATAATGGAATATCTAGACACAGTAGTTATGATAGTTATGATAACATGTGTACCACTTTGGCTTTCTCAATCTAGACAAAATCTTGTTATGAAGAGTTAAAATAGGTGTGAAGTACCACCCGAATGTATTTTCTCAGTTTATAGATGGTACAGGGACCAGTTTTCCTTCAGTGTGTGGACACTGTGAGCTTGTGGCAGTAGAAGGCCAAGCACTCAAAAATATTTAAGCAGAAAAAATATGAACTTGATGGGGATTTTTTTTTTATGTATTATGTATCTACCTTTCCTGAATTGAAACACTCCCTCCAGAATGTTGCCAAGCATCTAAGAGAAGACTTTAGAAGTAAGTGATTTTCACATGGGAAAGAAGAAATTTGCCAGATTCTGGAAGATTTTCAGGAATCGTAAACAACTAGTAGTGGGAGATTGAGCAGCGGAGATGACAAAGGGGGTCTTGAAGAATCTATCGTGTTGTTACAAGTTATGCAGAAAGCTCTAGGGAAACAGCTTTGGTCACTCCTTCCCTGACTGGGGTCGGCTTGTCAGTGATGGAGCTGTTTCTGAGGGTGCCTTACTCTGTACGTAGCGTCAATAAAATCTCATTCATTAAGATCGGACTTTGGTACAATCTTTCCTTTGGTCTGTCACAGGTTCCCTTTGTGAGATGAGCAGATATATGCTGCTTCTCCATCACAGAACTCTCTCACACAGCAGTCTGTTTCCATATGAATTTTAAAACTTTTTTTTTTTTTTTTTTTTGGTCTATGAAGAATTCCTTTGGTTATGGAAGCAAATGCTTTGGATTTTCAGTCACTGTAAAAAGTGCATAGACATTTCAACACAATTGACTCAGGATATGAACATAGATGCCAGTGTACTTCAAATGTTCTCTTCACATTTCCAGCTCCCGTAAGAATGGTAAGATAATAGATATGTTCCACACCTGTCTATTTACCTGGGTTCCTAAGAAAGAATTGAACTCAGATCCTTAGGTGTTTTCTCCTTTAGGCTTGGAACCACCTCTGTTCTGCTTTATGGTTCTCCTCTTAATGATATGAGCAGTTTGTATACCATATTACAAAATTGTGCAAAATTGTTATCTGTTATTGGTGAAATTATTAAGGCCACTCCACGTAGTTAAAAGGGAAGTTTATTTTGTGGGGTAACTTACAAATGAAGGGGTAGGTCGCAGAGTCTGGCAAAGGTATAGGGTAGTCCGGCGGCGTTCACTGGAGAACTCTGCTCGGTCCACCTCTCGCGTCCCGCGTCCCGGAACCAAGAGAGCCAGTCCTTCCCGATCCTTCGTCTTCCGCTTCCTCCTCTGCCCCGCCTTGTGGGTGTGACCATTACCGAAGCCTCAGTGGGGTTGGAACTTCCAGGCCAATGCTGGGATGCCTATCCACTACATCTCCCCTTTTGTCTAAATAAGAAAGTTCTAACCTAATACAAGACTATATACAAAGAGATGGTTATCAAATATTGTCCAGGAGTAATGAGGGATAATGACCTAGATAAGTTGGAATTACAATAAGTACAAACAATATCAAGCAAAAAACACATAGTAAAATCCAGGGAAGTCTAGGGCATGGGTAGGTGGCGTGTTACAAAGATCATTCCAAAAGGTGTCCTATCCTAAAGAACCTGAGTCTAATACATAATATATCCTAAGATATTATATATGTATATATACTAAGTTGTAACTATAACTGCTAATCTCCAACCTCATCAAAGACCTGAGAAGGAATATAATAATATCTGAGAAATGAGAGAAGGACGCAAGCAACTTTCGGGAGTCTTGCAAGAGTACAGAGACAGCTAGCAGCCTGGACAGTCACCTAACGTTTCTCAGTATCGTTGGTGCATTCAAATTGGCTACAGGCCTAGAGTATCTGACAGACCATTTTCAGAAGCAGGAATTCTGAAAGACCATCTTACCCTGTCTTGGCAAAGTATAGTGGTCGCTTTCCTTGTGTCCCGCTTGACCAGAAAGGACAGCATTTGTACTGTCAGCAGTTGAGGCGAGGGCAGTTCTTTGCCCAGTAGGCCATTTTGTGCCAAGAAGACAAACTTCCAAATGGAAATGTCTTAGAAGCCCAACATTCTCTCGGGATTAAATTGGTGTTGCCAGGAGCAATTATGTCTCATGTCAACAGAATTCTAAGTTATTTAAATGCCATGTTCTCTAGGTCCATGAAGTGTTTGAAGATTACCTGTCCATCTGACCTATGTATTTATAATCTGGATAACCTAACTAACATAATTATAGAGATGACAAGCATAGGTGACAATAACTATGTAAGTCTTATCTACCTAAACAACCTAAGGACTAAGCTTCCTATAAATAAGGCAAACAGTCTGTAAGCAAATGTACAGTAAAAGGACAATGACTTTAAATTGTGACAATACACAAAATAACTTTAAC
>NW_023412454.1:0-32406 GCF_903995425.1 Onychomys torridus
CCCCGAAAAACAGATTTTCTTACTTCTTGAAGCTAGGGTGTGCACATATGTTCTTGTCACAAAGTTGTGATTTTGGGTCCACTTTCCATTTTATGTGATGATATTTTGCCTGTAATATTGGGCTTGTGTAGGTTTTGGACTTTCTGTCCGAGACTTGGTGATAGTATGGCCATTATCCCTATAATGTTTGTAAACCTCTTATTCCCTAGAGTCATTTAGCATTTTTTGGTCTTTATGTTCTCTCTGCAATCATTTATTCATAGGTGTCTGAACAATGATGCAAGGGTTAAGATAAAGGAATCCTAGGTAGGGCTTAATTCTTCAAAATCTCCGTATTAACCTTCTCTATTGAATGGTGACTAATAAGTTAATCCATGGCCATAACAATATAGCACTAGTTTAGTGCCATGTTAATTAAGTAGAAAAATAATTTTTTTTATCTAGGGCCCATGACCAATTTGGTCTCAGTTTCTTGGCTGCAATAATCATTTCAGCATCATTATGTGGGGAAAAAACCCTCCATTTCCATTGTGCTACAAGCCCCAAAAATATGTAAAGTGGGATTTCATCTGATTATGACAAAACTAATACCTGGAAGAAGCCAAGGGCCTTCCAGAAGTCAAGCTGAGGCTCAGGAAACCTTGGAAATATTTGGCTTTTGATTATTACCCATTTCCTGCTATGAATTTCTAATGTCCCATTGTACCTTTTCCATCATTTATTGGTCACTATTTCCCCTCGACTAATGGAATGTTTAGATAACCTTCTGCACTGACAATGTGCACTACCAGAACCCCAGCTCAAGTGTTCCTGTAATTCTTGTCATTAGCAGCATCTGACCAGGACCATCCCCAAAGGGAAAAAAGTATCTTATTAGAGATAGCTCTGTACTCTTTCAGAACAGACTTAAGTATCCAAGGCCAAATGAAACAACACCTGTCTTCTAAGTCAAGTGGATAGCTTTATGTCTTGTGCAATCTAGTGTGAGAACCCCTTTACTACAGCCTTACTAACATTACAGACTTCTAACTTCTTACCTACTCACCTCTAGGAATGTGGACTGAGCACATAGATCCCCTTCTTGATATTCTAACTGATCACTTGCTCTCAATTGTACTCCTCCTTTACCACTCCTGTTTTGGGTTGTAAAAGAATGCCTGGCAGTCACTGCCTGAGGAAAAGTCTTACCTGCCTTGATGACCCCATAGAAATCCAAGCTTGCTGACCTTCCTTGGCCAGAAGATTGCAATGACATGGGTTTATATCTGAGCATCTTAGAGACTGAGGGGAAACTGAGGTATAGGGGGAATGAAGAGAGGATATTGAGGATTTTGACTGGAGAGGATTTTGACTAGAGAACTTGAGGATAAGATGGAAGATGATAGGAAAGTTCTAGATGGTTAAGAATGAGATGAGAAGTACCTAGATAAAGCAGAATTAAGATGAGAGAATTAATATAAATCTTAGAACAGACAGCAGATAAAGGTAGAGACAAATCATGCAAGAAAGGAAATATGCTTGAGTACAAAACTGTAGTTGTATAGATAGGAATTTATCCAGGAGGGATAAAACAGATGGACAAAGAGCTTGGTGTACTTAGATTCTTTTTCTTAAAATAATTCTCACCATTTGTAGTTTCTCTTCTGGGCCTTTGAGAAATATATTATTAAGGCTGTTCCTATAATAATATATAAGACCATTGGCCTCAACCTAGCAACCTAAACTCTATAGAAAACATAGAGACCAAAATCTTAAAAGTGAAAATCCACAAATTTGAGAAAAGGTACAGTACTTGTCTTTCTGATTTAAGTCACTTAGAATAATTTTTTTCAGTTCCATTCATTCACCTACAATACGTATAATATCAAAAACAAATGGATGGATTTCTTGGCATATAACCTAACAAAAATAAATCAAATGACATAAAAAATTTATCATGTCACCTGTTCTGAAACTGAATGGAAGGAACAAAAAAAAACCTCAACTTAAGAAATCCAGATGGATTCAGAACAGAATCCCACCAGATAAGTAAAGAAAAACTAACACCAATACATTTCCAATTATATGACAAAATGGAAATTTTCAATTTCAAGAACACCTCAAAATAATTATCTACTAGGATCAAGTTTGCTTCCTCCAAGAGATGCTAATGGGAATCAACATAAGTAAATCAATACATGTGATACATTAGAGCAGACTATAAGAAAGAGACCTAATGATCTCATCATTAATGCAGAAAAGGCTTTTGACAAAATACAATATCCCTTCATTACAAAAATTCAACAGGAGGGACTTATCTACATTTAATGGATTAAGTTTATTGTAAGTATTTACCAACATAATCATTTTAAATGGAGAAAACTGAAAACAGTTCTTCTATAATTGGAAAATAAAGGATACCCACTCTCTGTATAATTGTTCTATGTTCTGCTTGAAGTTTAAATGTCAGTCTATGATAATAGTAAGTTCAAGGTGATACATATAGGAAAGAAAGAAGTCATAGTATCCTCATTACACTTAATATTTATTTTATACCAGAAACTTTAAATCAAGATTCTTATGTTTTGTGCTAAGGTTGTTGCTAATCTCTGGTTTTTGTGTGGTACTGCCAACCTGGAAGTCATTACTTCCTTTATGTCTTACATATTTTTGTGGTATAGAATTACAGAAAAATATAAAATTATGTTTTCTTGAGTAATTAACAGACAACCTTGGTGTTATTAGTCCCTCAATATTCCTTCACAATTTCTACCAACTTTTCTTCCATTATAACTGAAGAACCATCCTGAATTATGGTTTCCCAATGAATAGTGTCCCTATATCTCAAACCCCTAATCAAAGAGCTAAGGACACCTAGTGAATGGTGTGACAAGTAAAATGACCCTCTGTCATGGGATATCCCCATTGCTGCTTGTCTAATGCAAAATGGTTACACCTGAAATGATACAATCATTAACAATGAAGCTGGACTAACATTTTGAAATTGTATATAATTTGTATATATATATTTTTTGAAAAAGTATATACATAAATATATAACAGTAACAATTATCAACTGGGGTTTTTATTATTTATTTGGAGATATGAGAAGAGTTAGAGGAAAAGTGACTGTGATAAGCTTAAAATAAAATGGTATAGTAATATTTAAATTAAATTTACATTTACAAAAGTTGTGTATTTCACATATTTACACAGAGTTCTGATATTTTGCCTTGAAACAGAGTACTACATTACCATCTACTTTGTAAATATAAATTTTATTATGTAGGTCTTTTATCAATTTGTGGTTGTTTTTGTGACAGAGTTTTACTATGTAACTGCCAAGGGTGTTCTGGAACTTGCTCTGTAGGTAATACTGGCCTCAAACTCAAAGAGATTTACCTGCCTCTGCCTCCTGAGTGCTGGGATTAAAAGCATGTGCAACTGTTGCCCAGAAAACTTTTTTGTGTGCTTTGGATTAAAAACATATTAGAGATCTAAGAGTCTTTGAAAAAAACATAGATTATTATACACTCTGGCCATTATTCATATTCTGCATTTAAGTCAGTGAAGTGCACTTTAAGAAAAAGCCAGACTGTGATTCCCATTGATGGGCCATCTGGGATGGTTCTATCAGTTAGTCATGCTAGGCCAGGAGATACTGAGGCCAAGATCATGGTTTGCTTTGCTGACGATTAATGTTACAGTGGAAAAATATATCCATCTTCATGTCACACAAGGCCACATTTGCTCTATTGGCACTCTTTCTTTCCTAGACATATAATTTATTTTTCTCACTTTTCTCCTTTTTTGAGACAGGGTCTGTAACCATATAGCCCTGATTGTCCTGAAACTGAATATGTAGATCAGGCTAGCCTCATAACCATAGAGATCCACCAGCCACTGGCTTCCCAATGCTGAGATGAAAGGCCAGTCTTTTATAAATTTAAGATACACTTAGGCATCTGAAGAAATAAAGTCCTAAAGAATTATTAGTGTGATTGTGGAGATTTTGAAACATTCTCTCCTAATGTCCATAAAGCTCTGTGGACCTGACAAACATATATGTTTTTCATAATCATTTTACTGTTTTCTCCTTGAATAACTACATATTAATATACATTAATGAACATTAATCATAGAAAATCTATTCATGAAATTTTTTCATTTCTATCATTTTATCATTTATGTGTTTGCAAATGTCCTTTTGTTTTGATCTAAATTGATAATACAATTTCCAAGTGAACAGAATATTTTTAATAATGGCTAATAGTTTCATTTCATATTCTAAGAATTATGTTTACAGTTGCTGGTTACATGACATGCTTAAAGAAGATATTTTCAAATTTTACATATTATAAAATATAAGTTCATGAAATGACCTTGTCCATGTTCATCATTTTTGGATTTTGATCCCTTATGGAAGAAGTGCTGAAGATTTGTCTTTCATCTCTTTGCTACTTCCCTCATATTGGTGTCATTTTATGTAAAAGTTTCTATGTTACTTTTGTCTAATTCTACACAGTTAGACAATAATTGCCCTTCATTTCTTCCAGCTCTGTTTTGTTATCCCATTCATGAGTTGTTCCAAAAAGAGTATACACAGGATCCTTGCCAAAGAAAAATATCAGAACAGTTTGGATGTAATGTCCTTGGTGAATTACACATAAGGAAGTTCTGGGCATGTAGTTCAGACAATGAAGAACCTGAATCACGTGCTAATAGAAATGATCTTTGTGCGAGACCCATCACTGGCATTCCTGATATAATAGATGAAGAAGTTCCAGCTTCTCCTCAAAAAGCTCACTCTACATCATTTTCAATCAGATGCTACAATTTCCATTCAAATACTCAAAATGACACAAGACACACTGAAGGGAAACAACCAAAATCCAAAGCATTTAGACACTATTTCACCCATCCTTCAAAATTTGAATGGAATCCAAGATTCAGTATTGGACAAAAATATAAGAAATTTGGGAGGAGTTGCAGGAGATGTTCAGACCTCTTTAAAATTAATGTGGTTCATACTGGAGAAAAAATATGCAAATGTAAAATATGTGGAAAGTTTTTTTCTAAGTTATCAGTACTTAAGGAGCATTACAAAATCCATATGATAAAAGAATCATACAAATGTCCAGAGCATGACATGTTCCTTTCAAATAGAGCTCATTGTAAAATTCACAGTGAAAAGAATGCTTTCAAATGTACAGAGTATGGCAAGTCCTATGACCATGGCTTTTCTGTTCATCTTCCTAAGAGAAATGATGCTGGAGAAGAACCTTTCAAGTGTGAAACATGTGGCAATTCTTTCACTCAGAGTTCAACACTTCATTTTCATCAGAGGATACATACTAGAGAGAAAACTCATACATTTAAAGAATGTGACAAGTCATTTAACAAGGCCTCAAATTTTAAAATTCATCAGAGGATCCATACTGGAGATAAACTTTACAAATGTAATATATGTGACAAGTTCTTTACTCAGAGATCAACCCTTCATGTTCATAAAAGAATACACACAGGATTGAAGCCTTACAAATGTACAGCATGTGGAAAGTCCTTTACCAGAGGCTCAACAATTAAAGTTCATCAAAGATTACACACTGGGGTGAAACCTAACAAATGTAATGTATGTGGAAAGTCCTTTAATGATAGCTCAAAACTTAAAGTTCATCAAAGATTACACAATGGAGAAAAACCTTACAAATGTAATAAATGTGGAAAGTCATTCATTGTAGGCTCTAAACTTAAATTTCATCAAAGAACACACACTGGAGAGAAACCTTATAATTGTTCCTATTGTGGCAAGTCCTTTACTCAGAGCATAAACCTTCATGTTCATCAAAGACTACACACTGGCGAGAAACCTTATAAATGTTCAGATTGTGGCAAGTCCTTTACTCAGAGCTCAACAATTAAAGATCATCAAAGAACAGACACTGAAAGAGAAACCTTATACATGTTCAGATTGTGGCAAGTCCTTTACTAAGAGCTCAAACCTTCATGTTCATCAAAGAACACACACTGGAGAGAAACCTTATACATGTTCAGATTGTGGCAAGTCCTTTACTAAGAGCTCAAACCTTCATGTTCATCAAAGAACACACACTGGAGAAAAACCTTACAAATGTAATGTATGTGGAAAATCCTTCATTGTAGGCTCAAAACTTAAAGTTCACCAAAGAATACACACTGGAGAGAAACCTTATACATGTTCAGATTGTGGCAAGTCCTTTACTCAGAGCTCAGACCTTCATGTTCATCAAACAACACACACTGGAGAGAAACCTTATAAATGCTTAGATTGTGGCAAGTACTTTACTCGGAGCTCAGACCTTCATGTTCATCAAAGAACACACACTGGAGAGAAACCTTATAAATGTTCAGATTGTGGCAAGTCCTTTACTCAGAGCTCAACACTTAAAGATCATCAAAGACTACACACTGGAGAGAAACCTTATAAATGTTCAGATTGTGGCAAGTCCTTTACTCAGAGCTCAACACTTAAAGATCATCAAAGACTACACACTGGAGAGAAACCTTATACATGTTCAGATTGTGGCAAGTCCTTTACTCAGAGCTCACACCTTCATGTTCATCAAAGAACACACACTGGAGAGAAACCTTATACATGTTCAGATTGTGGCAAGTCCTTTACTCAGAGCTCACACCTTCATGTTCATCAAAGAACACACACTGGAGAAAAACCTTACAAATGTAATGTACATGGAAAGTCCTAAATTGTATGCTCAAAACTTAAAGTTCATCAAAGAATACACACTGGAGAGAAACCTTATGAATGTTCAGATTGTGGCACGTCCTTTATAAAGAGCTCAAACCTTCATGTTCATCAAAGAATACATACAGGATTAAATCCTTAGAGATGTAAAGAATGGGACAAGTTCTTTAGGCAGATCTCACATCTACGAAGCCATCCCAAAGTCCACACAGGAGGGAATCATTACAGATGTATAAAATGTTACAAGTCCTTTACCAGGGTCTCAACACTTCAAGTCCATCAAAAAATCCAAAATGGAGAAGAAAGTTAAAAACGTACTGAATTTGACGGACCCTTTGCCCATGATTCACATGTTCAGGGTCACTAAAGACCCACTGAAGGCAGAATCCTTACAATTATAATGAATGTGTTATGTATTATGTCCTTTTACCACAGATCATCTCTGCATAAAGTCCCTAAAACCATACTTTGGATAAAGCATGTGGGAAAACCTTATCTAGGTTTTTAAATCTTGAAGATCATCACATAATCCATATTAAAGAGAACGCATACAATATCAAGAATGCGGTGTTATGGAGTCCTCAAATATTCAAGCTCAACAGAGTATCACTAAAGGGAAGAAACTTAACACATGTATAGAATATAAAAAGAAATTCTTTACAAGAAGCTAAAAACTTGGAAAATGACAGACAATTCATGAAAGAAACACACTCAATTGGTTATTATTACCACAGTACTCATGCAATAAAAGGATTCTCTATAATATTGATAATAGAAGGAAAGCTTTGGCTAGTGTTAAAACCTTACTCAATGTCAGATGAGTGAAATCAGAAAGCCATATGCTTGGTGTGATTTTAGAAGTATTTTTACCAAGAAATAAAATTTATGTTCACAAAATTTCCTTAGGAAACAATCTACATAAACAGCAATGAATCAAACAAAATTACACAAAAATCATATATTAAAATGACATAGGATTAATTTGACAAGATATGAAAGAAACAATAATTTAAAGTGTGAAGAGTTATACCAAGATAATTTTATGGATAATTATGTCAAGTCAAAATCACTGTATAATTTGCTGTATATTATATGGTATAGGATGTAGATCTTAGACTGCTACAGCTTTTATATAAATATTTTTGTTTTACTAATACTTGAGATTTTATAGAATATAATATAGATTTTCTTAAACCCCTAATTATGTCTCAATTTTTTTCTATCAATAAATACAATAAAACTTGTATTCAATATCTGGTACTCTGGAATTTTGGGTATTTATTTTATACTGATATTCTATAATTCATGCCAATTACTACATTACAGAAAATGTCCAAAACATGTCATGAAAATACAAAGCAGATTGTTTTAGGAAAAATATGACATATTAAATCATCAAAAGTATATATGAGGAAAAAATATGGCCTGAGTATGTCCGTGAGTTAACTAGAGCTGTTTACATGGGCAGATCTAGATCAATGACCAAGACATAGACATACATAAAAAGGCATAGAAATTTTCCCTCATCATTTGAGGCTTGAAATATTATAAATCCTCTTGTGATCTTATGAAGATGGTAATAGTTAGGGGAAAAAATTCACTACCATAATTTGCTCTTTTCAGATGTTTAGGCCTGAACAATTTAAGGCTAAAGAGACAGAAAATACAGAGTTGAGTCAAGAATGAGTATGTACATAGTTTTAGATAGTAACCCTGACTTTCTATTATCACCATGCAGTAAATCTATTTGAATGTAGGTATTACTGACACAAAGCTTCTAAGGTATTGTTGTTTCACTTCAGAGAACACAGACACCTGCCCCCAGCTTTCCTTTGAGTCCCAGTGTCATATCTGTCTATATTTTCTTCATTCTCACACCAATCTACTTAGATCTGTAACTAGAGACATACTGGACAGGAAATCAATAGACTATATTCTATCAAAACAAGGAAGGAATTATTTGGGTACATGTAATGAATTGTATTCATAATTTCTCATTAAGAAATAAATTACCTAAAAATGAGCCTGAGATTAGAATTTCTGCAATAAAATTTTATAGACAGAAATGAACAACCATCAGCAAATTCTTTCTGGTCTTAGAATCCATGAAAGTAAATATGAAACTCATCCCTATATAAGCAAATAATCACTAGTTTTTAAAACTGGAAGGATGACTCATTTAATCCAGAAACTGTTTTTTCTTTAATGCCTGATCTCATAATTTTGTTCATGTACATGTGAATTTTTTAACTTGAGGAAAGTGTCATTTATTTTAATGAACATGGTGTAGTACATTCATTTATGTATTGTAAATATACATCTAAGATAGAAAACATCATTTAACTATGCCCCATTATTTGTAACTCTAGGTGAAATTAATCTGGATCCCCTGCTGTGGATATCACTCTGTATAAATAAAATGCTGATTGGCCAGTAGCCAGGCAGGAAGTATAGGTGGGACAAGTAGAGAATAGAATTCTGGGAGGAAGAAGGCTGAAACAGAGAGACACTGCCACAGTGAGAAGCAGAGGATAAGATACCAGTAAGCCACAAGCCAAGTGGCAACTTATAGATTAATACAAATGGGTTAATTTAAGATATAAGAACAGATATCAAGAAGCTTACCATGGCCATGCAGTTTGTAAGCAACATAAGGCTCTGTATTTACTCAGTTGGGTCTGAGCAACTGTGGGACTGGTTGGTGAGAGAGATTTGTCTTTACCATGGGCCACACAGGACAAGAAAACTATAGCTACAATCTCCTATAATTGGGGCATAATGGTTGATTACTCTAGAAAAGAATTCTTGAAGAAATTTTTACTGAACTATCATGCACAATACTGATGCAGCCATATTTGATGGGAAGAGCAAAAGTCAAAAATCCATCACAGCTGCCTGAAGAAGATCCAGAAAACCTGATCAACATAATGGCTGACATGCCTTTTTTCATTTTGATGTTGATATATTACAGATTTCAGGACTTTTATTATTTGTACAATTTGGGCATATTGAATTGTTGGAAATTTTCTTATGAATGGTTTATTCATTCTTCTAAGATTTCTGCTTCTAAGCTTCTCCAGTAAAGGCCTGAGGCATACTACCTCTTCCACTTTTAGAGAGATACCTTTAATTATTTCATTGTCTTCCTTATCCTTGGGAATTTTGACACACATATAAAAGCCAGAGTTCTGTTATGAGGCCATGAGATACTTTTAAAACATCTGTCCCTTTATTTACTCAAGAACAAGATAATGATACCAATGTAAACTTACAGAGGTCAACAAGATTTGATGAGCTAGAGGAGCTGGTCATAGTTCAGATTGCAAGCCCTTTCTCCCTATATAATCAGACAATTACATGGCACACACAGTATTGAAGAGAAATTAGCAAAAATTACCTCTGACCCACACAGAAACATGTATTGATAGGCAAAGAATGATGTAAAAAGATGATAATAGAATAAGGTGTCAAGACCTCCCATTCTGATAAAAGTTAGCTCATGATGATCCATTGTGCTGTTTATGACCATGGAAAACAAGAATGCCAGGATTAGATGCAAAAATAAATTCTATACAGATATAAAATATAAACATTGTGTGATTCCAGAAATTGAATCATAACTGCAACAACTTTTGCCAATTATTTTTTTCTTGTGTATTATGTCAATTAATAGTTAATTGATTGCTTGGGACATGGCAAACTGCATAGGCTGGCATGGAAATTTCAATTTGGTCTAGAGTCTTTGAAGCCACGAATGTTACCAACTTGTAGGGTTAGGGTTAAGTTAGGGTTATTGGTTAGGGTTATGTTAGGGTTAAGGTTACGTTATGTTAGGGTTAGGGTTTAGTTACGGTTATTGTTTAGGGTTATGTTTGGTTAGAGGTAGGGTTAGGTTAGGTTAGAGTTTTGTGTTAGGTTAGGTTAGGTTAGATTTAATTTTTATAGATTTTTAGGTTGTGAATTAGGCATTAGGATTAGGGTCTGACTTTCTTTTCTTGGGGTTATGGTTAGTGTTATGGGTTACAAGTTTTTAGAATCAGGGTTTGAGGAGTTTTTGAGTTGGGTCAATGTTAGGATTGGTTTAGGGTTATGGGTTAGGAGTCTTTCAGTTATTGCTGTGGGTGTTTTTGGTTAGGGTTAGGGTTAGATTTAGGCTTGTGGGTTGGTTAGGGTAGTGAGTTTGTGGTTAGTGTTAGGGTTAGATTTAGGCTTAGGGTCAGGTTTGGGTTTCTTAGGATTGTTTGTGGTTTGGGTTATGGTTATGGTTATGGTTAGGGTAGGGGAGTTTGTGGTTAGCGTTAGGGTTAAATTTAGGTTCTGTGTCAGATTAGGTTTAAGGTAGGGGAGTTTGTGGTTTGGGTTATGGTTAAATTTAGGCTTAGGGACATGTTATGGTTAGGGTAGGGTGTTTGTGGTTAGGGTTATGGTTAGATTTAGGTTTTGGGTCAGGTTAGTGTTAGGGTAGGGGATGTTTTGGTGAGGGTTAGGGTTTACTGTTGGTTAAATCCAGGGCTCTCCTTTGCCCTCATCTGTTTTCCTGTTTCCTCTTCTGTAAAGTTAGAAGAAATCTTCCTGTTTCTTCTTTATACCATCAGTAGTCTTCCCATGATGCATTTCTCTATGGTATCACTACATATGGACTACATTTCCCATGATTCCTTTCTCTTTGATATCATTTCATATTGACTACATTTCAGACTATGTTTTCCAGGATGCCTTGCTCAAAATGTCCTCCTGTCTGCAGTGTGTCCTCCCACCCACAGTGTGTCTTCTTTGTGGACTACATTTCCCATAATGCCTTTCTCTATTACATCACTACACAATGACTAGATTTCCCAGGATGCCTTGTGCTCTATTGCCTCCACCTGTTTTACTTCATCTCCCAGGTTGACTTTCTGTCTATCTTTGCATTGTACTAGAAACTCCATTTCCCATCTTGGCTCTCAAGTCAATAGGAAAACGTCTTCTCTTTTTAGAGCATCAGTACCTGTAGTTCTTTATTTCCCAGCATGCATCTCGGGTTATTTCCCAGGATGCCTTTCATGACACAGTGTGGATCAGACTCCATTTCCCATGATTTGATTTCCCTACATGAGTATGAGAATGGAAGCTTCATTTCCCATCATGCCTCTTGGATGGTTTTCCTGTTAGCTTTTCATTACACCATCACTATGATGGACTCCATTTCCCAGGATGCCTTTCTCTACAGCATCATTACATTTCAGACTCCGTTTTCTCTAGGATGCCTTTCTGTAAACCATCACTCCATTCTGTACTCCATTTCCTAGGATGCCTTTCTCCACAGCACCATGACACTGTGGACTCCATTTCCCAGGTGTCCTGTGTCCCCAGGTTTTTCCCCTTTTCTTCAGCAGGTGTCCAGGGCCCCCAGCAGGTGACCTGACCTTCTGCAGTGTTGTGGTGCCTCAGTGGGTGAGGTCAGGGTCATGGGTTCAGGGTTAGGGGTAGAGTCAGGGCATCAAGGTCTGGGGGTCACAGTCATGCGGTCAGGGTCACGGCATTAGGTTTAGTGTTCACATTTAGGGGTTTGTGTCATGGGGTTGGATAAGGCTTAGGTTAAGGTTAGCTTAGGGTTAATGGTTACAGTTAGTGTCAGGGGGTCATGGTTAGGGTTAGTGTCAGTGTCAGAGTGTTAAGTTTAGGGTTAGGGTTAGGATTAGGCTTAGGGTTAGTGGTTCGGTTTAGGGTTAGTGATTAGGTTTAGGGTTAAGGGTTAGGGTTCGTGGTTATGGTTATGGTTAGGGTTAGTGGTTAGGTTTATGGTTTGGGTTAGGGTTCGTGGTTATGGTTAGTGGTTACTGTTTGTGATTAGATTTAGTATAAGTGTTAGCATTAGGTTTGGGTGTTTATTATAGTTACGGTTAGTGGTGAGGTTTATGGTTAGTGGTTAGTGGTTAGTTTTAGGGTGTGCTTTGCCCTGAGCAGGTATCTCTGACCGTCCTCAGCTCTCCTGTGTCTCTGCTCTGGAGTCAGAAAGAAACTTCCTGTTCCCTCTTTATAGCATCAGTTTGTGTTGGACTCCATTTCTCATGGTGTCTTTCTCAGTAGTGGTCCATTTCCCATCATGCCTCAGGTAACTTTCCAGGATGGCTTTGATGATACCATCACTGTGGATTGGACTCCATTCACCAGGATTCCATTTCAGTACATTAGAATGGTTCTAGAAACCGCATTTCCCTCCCAGGCGGTAATGTCACACACCTTTAATCCTTGCACTTGGGAGGCAGAGCCAGGCGGATCTCTATGAGTTTGAGGCCAACCTGGGCTACCAAATGAGCTCCTAGATAGGCGCAAAGCTATGCAGAGAAACCCTGTCTCGAAAAAACAAAACAAAGAAGAAAACCTGAATTTCCCAACATGCCCGTTGGATGGTTTCCTAGGGTCCCTTTCCTTAGAACATTGCTTCATGTTGGACTCCATTTCCCAGGATACCTTTCTCAGTATTGGTTGTGTATTCCAAACTACATTTCCCATCAGGACTCTCAAGTCATTTCCCACAATGCCTTTCCTTATAGCAACAGTGTTTTAGACTCCATTTCCCAGGATGCCTTTCAGTACATCATCATTTGGACTCCATTTCCCAGGATGCCCTTCTCCACAGCATCACTATGATGGACTCCATTTCACAGGATGCCTTTCTCCACAGCACCTTGACATGTTGGACTCCATTTCCCAGGTGTCCTGTGTCCTCAGGACTTTCCCCTTTTCTTCAGCATGTGTCCAGGGCCTCAGCAAGTGACCTGACTTTTGGCAGGGTTGTGCTGCCTCAGCAGTGTGGGGTTGGGAGTCAGCGTCAAGAGGTCCAGATCAGGGGTTAGAGTTAATCGTTAGGTCTTGGGTTAGGGTCAGGGTCAGTGGGTCAGAGTCATGGGTTATGGTTAGCGTTAGGGTTAAATTTTATGGGTTTTTCGGTTCAGGGTCAGGGATTAGTGTCAGGGCGTCATGGTCAGGATCAGGGGTTTAATCTTAGGGTTAGGCTAGGTTAGGGTTAGGGTTAAGTTAGGGTTATTGGGTAGGGTTGAGTTAGGGTTAGGGTTAGGTTAGGTTAGAGTTTTGTGTAAGGTTAGGTTAGGTTAGGTTTATGTGTTATAGATTTTAGTTTGAGAGTTAGGGGTTAGGTTTATGGTCACACTTTCATTTCTTGGTGTTATGGTTACGTTTATGGGTAACAAGTTCTTAGAATCAGGGTTTGAAGAGTTTGTGAGTAGGGTCAGTGTTAGGATTGGGTTAGGGTTATAGGTTAGGGGTCTTTCATGTTATTGCTTGGGGAGTTTGTGGTTAGGGTTAAGTTTAGATTTAGGTTTCGAATAAAGTTAGTGTAGGGGAGTATGTGGTTAGGGTTATGGTTAGATCTAAACTTGGGGTCAGTTTAGGGTTAGTTTAGGGTAGTTTGTGGTTAGGGTTAGGTTAGATTTATGCTTCAAGTCAAGTTAGAGTTAGGGTAGGCAAGTTTGTAGGGTTTTTGTTAGCATTAGGTTTAGGGTCATGTTAGGGTTACTGTTAGGATTAGGGTAAGGGTCAGATTAGGGTTAGTGTTAGGTTAGGTTTAGGGTTGGGCTTTTTGCTAGTTTAGGGTTAGGGAAAGGGAGTTTGTGGTTAGGATTTTGTGTTAGGGTTAGTTTTAGTTTCAGGTTAGTGTTAGGGTTCTTGTCAGTTTAGTGTTAGGGTCAGTTTTGATTGGTTTAGGCTTTGTGTCATGTTATGGTTAGGGTTAGATTACAGAAATGGTTATGTGTTACAGGTATTTAGAATCAGAGTTTGAGGAGTTTGTGAGTTGGGTCAGTGTTAGGATTGGATTAGGGTTAGGGGTTAGGCGTCTTTCAGGTTATTGCTTGGGGAGTTTGAGGTTAGAGTTATCGTTAGAATTAGGCTTTGGGTCAGGTTAGGGTAGGGGAGTTTGTGGTTATAGTTATGGATCGATTTAGGCTTGGTCAGTTTAGGGTTAGGGTAAAGACATTTGTGGTTATGGTTAAGGTTAGATTAAGGCTTAAAGTCAGGTTAGATTTAGTGTAGTTGAGTTTGTCATTTGGGTTTTTGTTAGGGTTAGGTTTAGGGTCATGTTAGTTTTAGTATAGGGTTAGGGTTAGGGTCAATTTAGGTTTAGGGTGAGGTTATGGTTAGGCCTTCTGTTGTGTTAGGGTTTGCATAAGTGAATTTGTGGTTAGGGTTATGTGTTAGTGTTAGTTTTAGGGTTAGGTTAGTCTTAGGGTTACTTTTACGTTTTGGGTCAGGTTAAGGTTAGGGTTAGGCTTTGTTTCAGGTTAAGTTTAAGGTTAGTGTTAAGGTTATGTGTTTAGTTAGTCGTTGTGGTTATATGTTATTTCAAGCCGTGACCTTTGCTCTCCTCAGGAGTCTTGTTTCCTCCACTCTCCCGTCAAGAGGTAACTTCCTGTTTCATCTTTATACCATTAGTATGCCTTCCATGATGCATTTCTCTATGACATCATTACATATGAACTACATTTCCTGTAATATTTTCTCTATGATGTCATTATATGTGGACTACATCTCCCATAATGCCTTTCTGCATGACATCATCACATATGGACTTCATTTCCCATGGTGAATTTCCCCATGTCTTCATTACATTTGGACTCCATTTCCCAGGATTCCTTGCTCTATATTTTCTCTATGTGTTTGACTTCATCTTCCAGGATCCCTCCACAGGGTTAGGTTTAGGGTTAGGGAAGGTGAGTTTGTAGATAGGGTTAGGTTTGGATTTATGCTCCGTGTCAGGTTAGGGTTAGGGCATGGGAGTTTGTGGTTAGGCTTAGGTTTAGATTTAGACTTATGGTCTGGTTAGGGTTACAATATGGGTTGTTTTTGGTTAGGGTTAGGATTATGATTATGGTTATGTTTATCATTAGTTTAGGGGAGTTTTTGGTTAGTGTTAGGTTTAGATTTATTCTCTGGTTCAGGTTAGGTTTAGGGTAAGATTTAGGCTTAGGGTCAGGTTCAGGATTCCTATAGGGTTGTTTGTGGTTAGGGTTATGGTTATGGTTAGGTTTGGTGAGTTTTTGGTTTGCCTTAGAGTAAAATTTATGCTCTGGGTAAGGTTGGTTTAAGGTAGGGGATTTGTGGTTAGGGTTAGGGTTAGATTTAGGCATAGGGACATGTTATGGTTAGGATAGGGTGTTTGTGGTTAGGGTTATGGTTAGATTTATGTTTTGGGTCAGGTTAGTGTTAGGGTAGGGGATGTTGTGGTGAGGGTTAGGGTTTACAGTTGGTTAAATCCAGGGCTCTCCTTTGCTCTCATCTGTTTTCCTGTTTCCTCTTCTGCAAAGTTAGAAGAAATCTTCCTGTTTCTTCTTTATACCATCAGTAGTCTTCCCATGATGCATTTCTCTATGGTGTCACTACACATGGACTACATTTCCCATGATTCCTTTCTCTTTGATATCATTTCATATTGACTACATTTCAGACTATGTTTTCCAGGATGCCTTGCTCAAAATGTCCTCCTGTCTGCAGTGTGTCCTCCCACCCACAGTGTGTCTTCTTTGTGGACTACATTTCCCATAATGCCTTTCTCTATTACATCACTACACAATGACTAGATTTCCCAGGATGCCTTGTGCTCTATTGCCTCCACCTGTTTTACTTCATCTCCCAGGTTGACTTTCTGTCTATCTTTGCATTGTACTAGAAACTCCATTTCCCATCTTGGCTCTCAAGTCAATAGGAAACGTCTTCTCTTTTTAGAGCATCAGTACCTGTAGTTCTTTATTTCCCAGCATGCATCTCGGGTTATTTCCCAGGATGCCTTTCATGACACAGTGTGGATCAGACTCCATTTCCCATGATTTGATTTCCCTACATGAGTATGAGAATGGAAGCTTCATTTCCCATCATGCCTCTTGGATGGTTTTCCTGTTAGCTTTTCATTACACCATCACTATGATGGACTCCATTTCCCAGGATGCCTTTCTCTACAGCATCATTACATTTCAGACTCCGTTTTCTCTAGGATGCCTTTCTGTAAACCATCACTCCATTCTGTACTCCATTTCCTAGGATGCCTTTCTCCACAGCACCATGACACTGTGGACTCCATTTCCCAGGTGTCCTGTGTCCCCAGGTTTTCCCCTTTTCTTCAGCAGGTGTCCAGGGCCCCCAGCAGGTGACCTGACCTTCTGCAGTGTTGTGGTGCCTCAGTGGGTGAGGTCAGGGTCATGGGTTCAGGGTTAGGGGTAGAGTCAGGGCATCAAGGTCTGGGGGTCACAGTCATGCGGTCAGGGTCACGGCATTAGGTTTAGTGTTCACATTTAGGGTTTGTGTCATGGGGTTGGATAAGGCTTAGGTTAAGGTTAGCTTAGGGTTAATGGTTACAGTTAGTGTCAGGGGGTCATGGTTAGGGTTAGTGTCAGTGTCAGAGTGTTAAGTTTAGGGTTAGGGTTAGGATTAGGCTTAGGGTTAGTGGTTCGGTTTAGGGTTAGTGATTAGGTTTAGGGTTAAGGGTTAGGGTTCGTGGTTATGGTTATGGTTAGGGTTAGTGGTTAGGTTTATGGTTTGGGTTAGGGTTCGTGGTTATGGTTAGTGGTTACTGTTTGTGATTAGATTTAGTATAAGTGTTAGCATTAGGTTTGGGTGTTTATTATAGTTACGGTTAGTGGTGAGGTTTATGGTTAGTGGTTAGTGGTTAGTTTTAGGGTGTGCTTTGCCCTGAGCAGGTATCTCTGACCGTCCTCAGCTCTCCTGTGTCTCTGCTCTGGAGTCAGAAAGAAACTTCCTGTTCCCTCTTTATAGCATCAGTTTGTGTTGGACTCCATTTCTCATGGTGTCTTTCTCAGTAGTGGTCCATTTCCCATCATGCCTCAGGTAACTTTCCAGGATGGCTTTGATGATACCATCACTGTGGATTGGACTCCATTCACCAGGATTCCATTTCAGTACATTAGAATGGTTCTAGAAACCGCATTTCCCTCCCAGGCGGTAATGTCACACACCTTTAATCCTTGCACTTGGGAGGCAGAGCCAGGCGGATCTCTATGAGTTTGAGGCCAACCTGGGCTACCAAATGAGCTCCTAGATAGGCGCAAAGCTATGCAGAGAAACCCTGTCTCGAAAAAACAAAACAAAGAAGAAAACCTGAATTTCCCAACATGCCCGTTGGATGGTTTCCTAGGGTCCCTTTCCTTAGAACATTGCTTCATGTTGGACTCCATTTCCCAGGATACCTTTCTCAGTATTGGTTGTGTATTCCAAACTACATTTCCCATCAGGACTCTCAAGTCATTTCCCACAATGCCTTTCCTTATAGCAACAGTGTTTTAGACTCCATTTCCCAGGATGCCTTTCAGTACATCATCATTTGGACTCCATTTCCCAGGATGCCCTTCTCCACAGCATCACTATGATGGACTCCATTTCACAGGATGCCTTTCTCCACAGCACCTTGACATGTTGGACTCCATTTCCCAGGTGTCCTGTGTCCTCAGGACTTTCCCCTTTTCTTCAGCATGTGTCCAGGGCCTCAGCAAGTGACCTGACTTTTGGCAGGGTTGTGCTGCCTCAGCAGTGTGGGGTTGGGAGTCAGCGTCAAGAGGTCCAGATCAGGGGTTAGAGTTAATCATTAGGTCTTGGGTTAGGGTCAGGGTCAGTGGGTCAGAGTCATGGGTTATGGTTAGCGTTAGGGTTAAATTTTATGGGTTTTTCGGTTCAGGGTCAGGGATTAGTGTCAGGGCGTCATGGTCAGGATCAGGGGTTTAATCTTAGGGTTAGGCTAGGTTAGGGTTAGGGTTAAGTTAGGGTTATTGGGTAGGGTTGAGTTAGGGTTAGGGTTAGGTTAGGTTAGAGTTTTGTGTAAGGTTAGGTTAGGTTAGGTTTATGTGTTATAGATTTTTAGTTTGAGAGTTAGGGGTTAGGTTTATGGTCACACTTTCATTTCTTGGTGTTATGGTTACGTTTATGGGTAACAAGTTCTTAGAATCAGGGTTTGAAGAGTTTGTGAGTAGGGTCAGTGTTAGGATTGGGTTAGGGTTATAGGTTAGGGGTCTTTCATGTTATTGCTTGGGGAGTTTGTGGTTAGGGTTAAGTTTAGATTTAGGTTTCGAATAAAGTTAGTGTAGGGGAGTATGTGGTTAGGGTTATGGTTAGATCTAAACTTGGGGTCAGTTTAGGGTTAGTTTAGGGTAGTTTGTGGTTAGGGTTAGGTTAGATTTATGCTTCAAGTCAAGTTAGAGTTAGGGTAGGCAAGTTTGTAGGGTTTTTGTTAGCATTAGGTTTAGGGTCATGTTAGGGTTACTGTTAGGATTAGGGTAAGGGTCAGATTAGGGTTAGTGTTAGGTTAGGTTTAGGGTTGGGCTTTTTGCTAGTTTAGGGTTAGGGAAAGGGAGTTTGTGGTTAGGATTTTGTGTTAGGGTTAGTTTTAGTTTCAGGTTAGTGTTAGGGTTCTTGTCAGTTTAGTGTTAGGGTCAGTTTTGATTGGTTTAGGCTTTGTGTCATGTTATGGTTAGGGTTAGATTACAGAAATGGTTATGTGTTACAGGTATTTAGAATCAGAGTTTGAGGAGTTTGTGAGTTGGGTCAGTGTTAGGATTGGATTAGGGTTAGGGGTTAGGCGTCTTTCAGGTTATTGCTTGGGGAGTTTGAGGTTAGAGTTATCGTTAGAATTAGGCTTTGGGTCAGGTTAGGGTAGGGGAGTTTGTGGTTATAGTTATGGATCGATTTAGGCTTGGTCAGTTTAGGGTTAGGGTAAAGACATTTGTGGTTATGGTTAAGGTTAGATTAAGGCTTAAAGTCAGGTTAGATTTAGTGTAGTTGAGTTTGTCATTTGGGTTTTTGTTAGGGTTAGGTTTAGGGTCATGTTAGTTTTAGTATAGGGTTAGGGTTAGGGTCAATTTAGGTTTAGGGTGAGGTTATGGTTAGGCCTTCTGTTGTGTTAGGGTTTGCATAAGTGAATTTGTGGTTAGGGTTATGTGTTAGTGTTAGTTTTAGGGTTAGGTTAGTCTTAGGGTTACTTTTACGTTTTGGGTCAGGTTAAGGTTAGGGTTAGGCTTTGTTTCAGGTTAAGTTTAAGGTTAGTGTTAAGGTTATGTGTTTAGTTAGTCGTTGTGGTTATATGTTATTTCAAGCCGTGACCTTTGCTCTCCTCAGGAGTCTTGTTTCCTCCACTCTCCCGTCAAGAGGTAACTTCCTGTTTCATCTTTATACCATTAGTATGCCTTCCATGATGCATTTCTCTATGACATCATTACATATGAACTACATTTCCTGTAATATTTTCTCTATGATGTCATTATATGTGGACTACATCTCCCATAATGCCTTTCTGCATGACATCATCACATATGGACTTCATTTCCCATGGTGAATTTCCCCATGTCTTCATTACATTTGGACTCCATTTCCCAGGATTCCTTGCTCTATATTTTCTCTATGTGTTTGACTTCATCTTCCAGGATCCCTCCACAGGGTTAGGTTTAGGGTTAGGGAAGGTGAGTTTGTAGATAGGGTTAGGTTTGGATTTATGCTCCGTGTCAGGTTAGGGTTAGGGCATGGGAGTTTGTGGTTAGGCTTAGGTTTAGATTTAGACTTATGGTCTGGTTAGGGTTACAATATGGTTGTTTTTGGTTAGGGTTAGGATTATGATTATGGTTATGTTTATCATTAGTTTAGGGGAGTTTTTGGTTAGTGTTAGGTTTAGATTTATTCTCTGGTTCAGGTTAGGTTTAGGGTAAGATTTAGGCTTAGGGTCAGGTTCAGGATTCTATAGGGTTGTTTGTGGTTAGGGTTATGGTTATGGTTAGGTTTGGTGAGTTTTTGGTTTGCCTTAGAGTAAAATTTATGCTCTGGGTAAGGTTTGGTTTAAGGTAGGGGATTTGTGGTTAGGGTTAGGGTTAGATTTAGGCATAGGGACATGTTATGGTTAGGATAGGGTGTTTGTGGTTAGGGTTATGGTTAGATTTATGTTTTGGGTCAGGTTAGTGTTAGGGTAGGGGATGTTGTGGTGAGGGTTAGGGTTTACAGTTGGTTAAATCCAGGGCTCTCCTTTGCTCTCATCTGTTTTCCTGTTTCCTCTTCTGCAAAGTTAGAAGAAATCTTCCTGTTTCTTCTTTATACCATCAGTAGTCTTCCCATGATGCATTTCTCTATGGTGTCACTACACATGGACTACATTTCCCATGATTCCTTTCTCTTTGATATCATTTCATATTGACTACATTTCAGACTATGTTTTCCAGGATGCCTTGCTCAAAATGTCCTCCTGTCTGCAGTGTGTCCTCCCACCCACAGTGTGTCTTCTTTGTGGACTACATTTCCCATAATGCCTTTCTCTATTACATCACTACACAATGACTAGATTTCCCAGGATGCCTTGTGCTCTATTGCCTCCACCTGTTTTACTTCATCTCCCAGGTTGACTTTCTGTCTATCTTTGCATTGTACTAGAAACTCCATTTCCCATCTTGGCTCTCAAGTCAATAGGAAACGTCTTCTCTTTTAGAGCATCAGTACCTGTAGTTCTTTATTTCCCAGCATGCATCTCGGGTTATTTCCCAGGATGCCTTTCATGACACAGTGTGGATCAGACTCCATTTCCCATGATTTGATTTCCCTACATGAGTATGAGAATGGAAGCTTCATTTCCCATCATGCCTCTTGGATGGTTTTCCTGTTAGCTTTTCATTACACCATCACTATGATGGACTCCATTTCCCAGGATGCCTTTCTCTACAGCATCATTACATTTCAGACTCCGTTTTCTCTAGGATGCCTTTCTGTAAACCATCACTCCATTCTGTACTCCATTTCCCAGGATGCCTTTCTCCACAGCACCATGACACTGTGGACTCCATTTCCCAGGTGTCCTGTGTCCCCAGCTTTTTCCCCTTTTCTTCAGCAGGTGTCCAGGGCCCCCAGCAGGTGACCTGACCTTCTGCAGGGTTGTGGTGCCTCAGTGGGTGAGGTCAGGGTCATGGGTTCAGGGTTAGGGGTAGAGTCAGGGCATCAAGGTCTGGGGGTCACAGTCATGCGGTCAGGGTCACGGCATTAGGTTTAGTGTTCACATTTAGGGTTTGTGTCATGGGGTTAGATAAGGCTTAGGTTAAGGTTACCTTAGGGTTAATAGTTACAGTTAGGGTCAGGGGGTCATGGTTAGGGTTAGTGTCAGTGTCAGAGTGTTAAGTTTAGGGTTAGGGTTAGGATTAGGCTTAGGGTTAGTGGTTCGGTTTAGGGTTAGTGATTAGGTTTAGGGTTAAGGGTTAGGGTTCGTGGTTATGGTTATGGTTAGGGTTAGTGGTTAGGTTTATGGTTTGGGTTAGGGTTCGTGGTTATGGTTAGTGGTTACTGTTTGTGATTAGATTTAGTATAAGTGTTAGCATTAGGTTTGGGTGTTTATTATAGTTACGGTTAGTGGTGAGGTTTATGGTTAGTGGTTAGTGGTTAGTTTTAGGGTGTGCTTTGCCCTGAGCAGGTATCTCTGACCGTCCTCAGCTCTCCTGTGTCTCTGCTCTGGAGTCAGAAAGAAACTTCCTGTTCCCTCTTTATAGCATCAGTTTGTGTTGGACTCCATTTCTCATGGTGTCTTTCTCAGTAGTGGTCCATTTCCCATCATGCCTCAGGTAACTTTCCAGGATGGCTTTGATGATACCATCACTGTGGATTGGACTCCATTCACCAGGATTCCATTTCAGTACATTAGAATGGTTCTAGAAACCGCATTTCCCTCCCAGGCGGTAATGTCACACACCTTTAATCCTTGCACTTGGGAGGCAGAGCCAGGCGGATCTCTATGAGTTTGAGGCCAACCTGGGCTACCAAATGAGCTCCTAGATAGGCGCAAAGCTATGCAGAGAAACCCTGTCTCGAAAAAACAAAACAAAGAAGAAAACCTGAATTTCCCAACATGCCCGTTGGATGGTTTCCTAGGGTCCCTTTCCTTAGAACATTGCTTCATGTTGGACTCCATTTCCCAGGATACCTTTCTCAGTATTGGTTGTGTATTCCAAACTACATTTCCCATCAGGACAATCAGGTCATTACCCTTGTTGCCTTTCCTTATTGCATCAGTGTTTTAGACTATTTCCCAGGATGCCTTTCACTACATCATCATTTGGACTCCATTTCCCAGGATGCCATTCTCTACAGCATCACTACATTTCAGACTTCATTTCCCAGGATGCCTTTCTCCACACAAAACTATTGTTGGCCTTCATTTTCCAGGGTGCCTTTCTCCACACATCACTATAATTGGGCTCCATTTCCCAGGATGCCTTTCTCCACAGCACCATGACATGTTGGACTCCATTTCCCAGGTGTCCTGTGTCCTCAGGAGTTTTCCCTTTTCTATAGCAAGTGTCCAGGGCCTCAGCTGGTGACCTGACCTTCTGCAGGATTGTGTTGCCTCAGTGAGTTGAGGGTATTGTCAGGGGTCAGGGTCAGGTTCAGAGTGGGGGTCAGTGTCAGAGTCAGTGTGTCATGGTCATGTTGTTAGGGTTATTTTTAGGGTTAGGGATTTATTGTTTGAGTTAAGGTTTACTGGTTTTTATGGTTAGGGTCAAAGGTTTAGGGTCAGGAGTTTGATGGTTATGGGTTAGGGTTAATGTTATGGTTAATGGTTAGTGTTGAGGGTTAGAGTTATGTTGAGTGGTTAGGGTTAGTGGTTAGGATTGGGGCATCCCTTGTTCTCAGCAGGTGTCTCTGAACCTCTGTACTTGTCCTGTGTCCTCCACAATCCCAATGTTCCTCTGCAGGTTGCTGTTCATCAGCAGTGTGTTTCCCATCATGCCTTTTGGGTCATTCTCCAGGATGCCTTTGATGACACCATCACTGTGGATTGGACTCCGTTTCCCAGGATTCCATTTCAGTACATTAGAATGGATCTAGAAACTACATTTCCCACCACGTCTCTCAGGTCATTCCCCAGGATGTCTTTGATGACACCATAGCTGTGGATTGGACTCCATTCCCCAGGATTCCCTTTTACTACATTAGAACTGTTCTAGAACCTGCATTTCCCATCATGCCTCTCATGTAACTCTTCAGGAGGCCTGTGATGACACCATCAGTATGGTTCAACTCCGTTCACCAGGATTCAGTTTCTATGCATTAGAATGGTTCTGGAATTTGCATTTCCAATCATACCCCTTGGATGGTTTCCTAGGATCCCTTTCCTTAGAGCATTGCTTTATGTTGGATTCCATTTCCAAGGATGCCTTTCTCGGTATTGGTTGTGTATTCCAAACTACATTTCCCAACAGGACACTCGAGTCCTTTCCCTGGATGCCTTTCCTTATAGCATCAGTGTTTTAGACTCCATTTCCCAGGATGCCTTTCACTATACCATCATTTGGACTCCATTTCCCAGGATGCCTTTTTCTACAGCATCAATACATTTCAGAGTTTATTTCCCAGGATGCCCTTCTCCACAGCATCATTTGGAATCCATTTGCCATGATTCCTTTCACTACACCATCATTACATTTCAGACTTCATTTCCCAGGATGCCATTCTCCACAGCATCACTATGATGCACTCCATTTCCCAGGACGCCTTTCTCCACAGCACCATGACACTGTGGACTCCATTTCCCAGGTGTCCTGTGTCCTCAGGAATTTCCTCTTTTCTTCAGCAGGTGTCCAGAGCCCTCAGCAGGTGTCCAGGGTCTCAGCAGTTCACCTGACTTTTGGCAGGGTTGTGCTGCCTCAGCAGTGTGGCTTGGGGGTCAGGGTCAATAGGTCAGGATCAGGGGTTAGAGTTAATAGTTAGGGCTTGGGTTAGGTTCAGGGTCAGTGGCTCAGAGTCATGGGTTAGGGTTAGTGTTAGGGTTAAGTTTTATGGATTTTTTGGTTCAGGGTCAGGCATTAGTGTCAGTGGGTCAGAGTCAGGATCAGGGCGTTAAATTTATAGTTAGGCTATGTTAGGGTTAAAGGAAGGTTTTAACTTGTACATAGTAAAATTACATGTAACAAAACAATTATCAAGCAAGAATTATAGATACAATATCCCAGGATGCCTTTCTCTAAAACATCAAATCATAAGGACTCCATTACCCAGGATGCCTTTCTCCATTGCATCATGACATTGTGGACTCCATTTCCCAGGTGTCCTGTGTCCTCAGGAGTTTCCCCTTTTCTTCAGCAGGTGTCCAGTGCCTCAGCGGGTGACCTGACTTTTGGCAGGGTTGTGCTTCCTCAGCAGTGTGGGGGTGGGGGTCAAGAGGTCAGGATCAGGGGTTAGAGTTAATAGTTAGGGCTTGGGTTAGGGTCAGGGTTAGTGGGTCACAGTCATGGGTTAAGGATAGCATTAGGGATAAGTTTTATGGGTTTTTCAGTTCAGGGTCAGGGATTAGTGTCAGCGGGTCAGAGTCATGATCAGGGCATTAATCTTAGGGTTAGGCTAGGTTAGTGTTAGGGTTAAGTTAGGGTTATTGGTTAGGGCTAGGTTATGGTTATGGTTAGGGTTAGAGTTAGGGTAGGGATAGGGTTAGGGTTAGGTTAGGCTTAGGGTTAGGGTTAATTTAGTGTTATTCATTGGGGTTATGTTAGGGTTAGGTTAGGTTAGGGTTAGGTAAGGTTATGTTATTTAGAGTTATGGGTTAGGGCATGGTTAGATTTATGGGTTAAGTTTAGGATCAGGTTAGAGTTATGTGCTGAGTTTTGGTTAGATTTGAGTTTCACGTTAGGTTACAATTAAGTATTATATATTTTTAGGTTGAGAGTTGGATCACACTTTTTTTTCTGTGTGTTATGGTTAGGGTTATGGATTACATGTTTTTTGAATCAGGGTTGAGGAATTTGTGAGTAGGGTCAGTGTTAGTGTTGTGTTAGGATTAAGGTTTAAGGGTTTTTCAGGTTATAGCTGGGGGAGTTTGTGGTTAATGCTAGGGTTAGATTTAAGCTTTTGTTCAGGTTAGGGTTAGTTTAGGGGAGTTTGTGGTTAGGGTTAGGGTTAGATTTAGGCTTGGAGTTAGTTTAGAGTTAGGGTAGGTGAGTTTGTGGTTAGGGTTTTTGTTAGGGTTAGGTTTAGGCTCATGTTAGAGTTAGTTTTAGGGTTATTGTTATGGTCAGGTTAGGGTTAGGGTTAGGCTTTGTGGTAGGTTAGGGTTAGGGTAAGGGAGTTTGTTTTTAGGGTTATGTTTTAGGGTTAGGCTTGGAGTCAGTTTAGAATCAGGGTAGTCTAGTTTTTGGTTAGGGTTTTTGTTAGGGTTAGGTTTATCTCATGTTAGTGTTAGTTTTAGGGTTATGGGTAAGGTCAGGTTAGGGTTAGGGTGAGGTTATGGTTATGGTTAGGCTTTGTGTTTATGGTAAGGGTGTTTGTTGTTAGGGTTATGTTTTAGGGTTAGGTTTACCTTTCAGTTTAGTGTTAGTGTTAGGGATTGGATCAGGTTAGTTTTAGTGTTTGGGTTAGGTTTAGGTTTTAGGGTTAGGGTAGAGGTTAGTGTTCTTGTTATGGTCAGGTTAGGGTTAGTGTTAGCGTTTGTGTCAGCTTAGGGTTATTTTAGGTTTATTTGTTTAATTTTTCATTGTGGTTAATGTTTATTTCCAGCCATGACCTTTGCCCTCCTCAGTTGTCCTGTTTCCTATACTCTCTGTTCAGAAGGTAACTTCCCGTTCCCTCTTTATACCATCAGTAGGCTTACCAGTACCTTACAACTTCTCATATCAGTGGCTGGCCATATCTCTCTCCTACTCCTCTGCCTCCCACAATTCTCTTCTCTCTTGTCTCGCCTATACTTCCTGCCTGTCCACTGGTCAAACAGCATTTTATTTATATAAAGCGATATTCATAGCACTTCCCCTTTTCTTTTTTATTTAAAGGAAGGTTTTAACTTGTACATAGTAAAATTCCATGTTATTAAAGAATTATCAAGCAAGAATTATAATAAAAATATCTAGTCTATTTGTTTTGTGAATATTAAACAAAATATTCTATCTATCCTATTTTTGTGAGTCTAAGATTTTTATATCTAACTTATATTTTATCATAACTGAGGAAATTATAACTATCTTGTCTTCAACTGCATCAAAGACCCCAGAAGTATATAATGTTACCTGAGACCTTGGAGAAAGATACAAGTATGTTTCAGGAGTTTTGTAGGGTAGACAGAGACATCTGGCAGGCTGGACAGTCACCTAATGTTCCTTTGTAAAGTTGGGGCATTTGTCTTCAGCCCACAGGGCTAGAGTCTCTTGGGCACTTCTCTCAGTGTCCTATAGAATGTCTGGCAGTTTCCTCTTGGAAGCAGGAACCTGAAGGACCATTTCACCAAGCAAAGTTTAGTTGTCACCTTCTTATGGGTCCTGAATGTCCACTTGATACATTTTTTCAAGCAGTCCAGGCAAGAACAATTTCCTTCCCAAATGCCTATTTTTGCCAAGAAGAAGATAAACTCAATAATGGAGGGTCTTCGATGCCCATCCTTCTCTTTGAAACAAGTCAGTGCTGCCAGGAACAGACATGTCTCTCTGTCCAGAAAGTCTAAACTTTTAAAAATATTTTCAATGCCATATTCTGTAGATCTTTGAAGTATTGGAAGATTACCTATCTATCTGAAATATATCTATGTATACCTAGAAGACTTAACTAACATGACTATGAGTATGATTACCATAGATGACTAAATTATTAATCTATTTTTTAATTATCCATTACAATTTTAAATGAGCTGTATAAACATTATACCTTAAACAAGACTAGAAAAAAAACATACAGTATAACAAAATTAACTTTAAGGTTATATCAATAGACCAACATCTGTACTAGTGCAAAACATTTTAAACAAGTTGTTGCCGTTTAGAAGTACATTCCTTAATCTACTCTTTTATCCTGTTATATCTATATAATATCCCATTTTCTTCTTTAGAAAGAGATCACATTGATAATCAACCTGCTTTAAAGAAAAATACTGATTTTCTCTGTCCCACACCAGAGGGCTCTTCTGATTTGGGACACAAGAATCTCTTAACCTTTACTTTTAACAATATGTCTGGCTTTAGAGAAGCAGTTAGCCAATTCCATCTCCTAAGCCACCTGGGAAATTGGCTATAGTTTTGCTTATTAATTCCTGCTGGAGGGGGATGCTGTATCTTATGGGGACACAAAGAAAATTTTAGGATTATGGAGTAGTCTGAGCCAGTTGTCATGAAACCATTCTGGATGTTGGATCATCTGTGCCATGGGTCTTTGGAGACCTTTCAGGTGGTCTTGGCTGATCAAACCTGATGTATCTTAATCTGGAACAAATCCATAGCCTCTGGCGTTCTGTGGAAACAAAAGCAGAGACTCTTTTCCAAAGCAGCATATCCTTACATCCAAATTTTGAAGTCAAGGTACCTTTAAAATTTACACATTTGTTTAACTAAACACCTTTTACGATCAAATATTTTTCTGCAATTAAAAATCCCAAAGACAACACAAATCAGATTTTCTGTGTAATATCTGTCTTTGTAAGACTGAAATGTCACTGTTACTGCTGGCTCTGCCCACCTCAGCTTCCCAACATGGCGGTGGCACAGTTTACCACCAGCTATGGGTCTGGAGCCATCAACTATCAGAAGCAGTTCTATCAAAGCAGCACATAGCCTGGAAACCTTTTTTTTTTCTTTCTTAAACTAGCAAAGGCTAAATCCAGCATGCAGCAGAGTAAAGTGTTGCTTGCATTCTTGCCACACTGCAGGTGAAACGCACACACCAGGAACCCGCAATAGTACCTCAAACCAGCAGGCGGCTGTTAAAATGAGGGAGACAAGTAGGAAGCTGTTTTTAGCTCCGTTTTAGAATCTTTTTTCTCAGGTTTTAGGTGGAAACTCTTGCCAACATGTTGGGCGCCATTTGGAGTTAGTGTTTTCCTGCCTGGCCCCAGTCAGGACAAATCTCTTTCACCAGCCAGGCCCACAGTCGCTCAGACCCAACCAAGTAAACACACAGAAACTTAGAGATTGTTTAGAAACTGTATGGCCATGGCAGGCTTCTTGTTATCTACTTCTTCTATCTTAAATTAACCCATTTCTATTAATCTATACTTTGCCATGTGGCTTGTGGTTTACCATTACCTTACATCCTCCTTGTCATGGCAGTGGCTGGCAGTCTTTCCCTGACCCAGCCTTCCACCTCCCAGAATTCTCTTCTCTCTTGTCTCACCTATACTTCCTTCTTGGCCACTGGCCAAACAGCATTTTATTTATACAGCACGATATGCACAGCAACCCTCTGATGTGCTTTTAGTGGGTAAAAGAAATACAGAATGCATAGTACAGGAAAGGAATTCTAAATACCATCAAAGGCCATGTGACCAATTGCAGAAATGAGGATTATAACTGACATGAGTTCTTCTGTTGTATTTTATAAATTATTTGTACAGATTTTTTTTTTGTTTCCTTATAATATGTTGCAACACCAATTAAGAGATGATCCTTTGTTATCAGAGGTAAGTTTGAGTTACTAAAAAGATGTTCCTTAAGCGACATTACCACTATTCTACATATAATATGGGTTTGTAATTTCATGTGGGATAGTTATGTTATCTTTAGGCATAACTATGACCTGGTTATTGCATTTCATTTGGAAATTAATCATGCCATATGAAGATAGGATTGTGTGTCTAGTTGACAAGATATGGATTGTGATAAATAATCTTGGCTGTAATGTTTCCTACATCTGGAATGAAGTATAATTCAAAAATGGAGGGCAGAGTTGTGATCTGGACCTTGAGGCAAGAAAACAATGTGCCTTTGATCCAGATCCTGAGGTTGGATGACATACACCTTTAATGCCAATGTTGAGTGTGAAAGAAACACCTTTAATCTGGATCACAGCTTTTGCTGGAAGGACAATGGAAGGAAGAAGGTGGTGTGCACATGCAATGTACTCACTCACATGTGGATACTAGATAGAAAGCAAAGGACAATCAGACTGCAACCCACAGATACAGGGATGCTACCTAGCAGATACCTACCTAGGATGACTGTGGTTTATAATAAATCTTGGTTTACCCAATCACTGGGCAAGCTATAGTGAAACATATCACTATTAGGATAAGAATTTGTACTGTACCAAGCTGAAAAATAAGAAAACAGAAAAAAAAAACATTTAAAAGTTAAATAAATTAAAACAAATAAACAAACAAACAAAACAAGGCAGAGATTAGAAGGTATTTGAAAAAGAGGCTAAGACTTTGTGTGTGGTATAAGATGAACATTCCCGAATTATTTCTTTCCATCATTTTTATAATTTATATATGGCTTCCCACAATTTTCATGTATAAATTCCTCTAAGTGTCTCCATTGTTACATTGTGATCATGTTCAGAAATGGATTGGTTAACCTAGTCTGCTGAGGAATATGGAGAACTCTATATGACCATACCCAGATTCCCTACATAAAATCTACATGCTTCCTTTGCTTAAGAAAAGCATTGTAAAAGTATTTCATACATGCTAGGTGGGGTTGGTGCACACATTTAATCCCATCACTCGGGAGGCAGAGCTAGGAGGATCTCTGTGAGTTTGGGGCCAGCCTGGGCTACCAAGTGAGTTCCAGGTAAAGGCACAAAGCTACACAGAGAAACCCTGTCTCAAAAAACCAAAAAAAAAAAAAAAAGAAAAGAGTATTTCAAACTCTACTTTCCTCCTGCAAGTAAGAATTTTTTCTCCTTACTTACATCTTCGATAGTGTGATGGCTATTCTTGGAAGTCAAACAGGCTATATCTGCAATTAACTAAAAGCAAAAAAGTTGTGTACACCTGTGAGGGATTTTTGAAATGTTTTGAAATTAAAGACCCATCTTTAATCTAGATCATTTGAGGTGATAGCCACCTTCAGCTCCTTGGTGTCTGTGCACACATTTAAGCCCAGCACTGTGGAGGCAGAATCACTTGGGTTTCTGACTTTCAGGCCAGCCTGATCTACAAAATGTGTTCCAGGGCTACACAGATAAATCGTCTCAAAAACATAAAAAAAAAAAATCAAACGAAGTATTAGATCCACCTTTAATTTTGATCACAATTTCTGGTGGTAGCGTACATATATAAAGGACACTGAAGGAGAAAGCTCTCCCTTTGCCTGGTTGCCCTTGATCTGGCTACCAAATTCATTCCTTTAGCAGCATTAGATCCCATTTACTTATACTTGTGGTGTATACTAAAGACCATCTGAGATATACAGCCTCATTAACTAAACAGCTACAGAATCCTCAAATTTCCATTGGTAGCTACAGTTGTTGGACTACCTAAACAACAGTCTGTGAGATATTCTAATAAATCCACTTCTTTATACATAGATTTGTTCTATCATTTTCAGGTAGAGAACCTTGAATAATGCAGTTGTTTTTTTCTTCACCTTCCCACTGAGAAAGATGTGCTGGCTCCTGAATGCTTAAGGGAAGTTCCTTGTCTGTGTATCCTGAAAATTGCGAGTTAACAGCTTAGATGCAAGATTGTAAAACATCAGTAGTAAATTTCTGCCCTCTGGGGATCTCCCATTGTGCTGTAAACCTGTAATTAAGGCCTCCTCCCTCCTTTAATAAATGGCATTTGGCACTCTGCTGAGGCAAATGACAAAAAAATTCAATAAAATAATAAATAAATAAATGAATGAATGAATGAATAAATAAATAAATTTTTTAAAAATGTGCTGGACAACAATAGTATTCATAAACACATTATTCCTAGCTTAATTATTCTCTAAGTATTAAATTATCCTTGAAGACTACTCTTTATTATTATTAATTTGCCAAGTGTTTGCTCTGAATTTCTGGAATAAAATTCCTAAAGCAGTGGACCTATTTTCTTGGTTGCGATCAAGTTCCTGCATTTTGTTGGCTGGTAGTCTGAAGTCCCTGTGACAACCAGGTACAAAGTACCTTCAGTTCACCTGATGTCAGCAGTGAGTCACATAATAAACATTCTCCTTGTGTGTCTTTAAATCTCTCTTTAGTTGTTAATATTCCGGGATCCCTTTGACCTGTGTGACAAGGAATCACTCTGCCCCATATAGTTTAGTGGTTTGTACAAGCTAGCTAGCCACATTGTGTCCTGGGGGAAGAAGGGGACGTTCCCATGGAGAGCAGGAAGAAAGCAGAGTCAGCTATTTGAGCCAAGGGCAAGTGCTGTTAATACTGAAATCTCTGCTCATTTAGAAAAAGTCTTTGGGGTGGAAGGGAGGGTCAGGAACGATTGTGCTGTGTCTTTAAGCACACTGTAACCCTGTGGGAGGTGCTCTTGTCACTCAGGTCTCACTAGCCAATCAGGCGCTCCAGGTGACCTGCCAGTCAGAAGTTGGGCAGGGTCCTTCCGGCCACTGGCTTCAGATTTGGCTTTGAAGAAGAGCTGGTCCCAGCAGTTTTGTGTGGTGTGCTGTGAGTCCTTCTGCAGGGAGCTGAGAGCATGGGCGAGCAGGGAAACCATGATTTGGTGAGTGAGGGGCTGCTGTCCCCAGATGGGGTGGAGTAGATGGTGAGATGGGGATCCAGTGTGGTGAGTCTTCCTTTGATCTAGGTGGGAACAAGCTGCAGGACCCCTGTCCTGTGAAGTCCCATGTGGTACTTGAATCTCCCTGGACCCAGGGGAAGGTCTCTGGACAACTATGCTCTGTGGGCTGAATCTGCTCACAGAACTGGGTGCAGGGAGCTGTGTTTCCAAACATCTCTGTGCTGAGTGAGGGTGGCACATGCCTTTAATAGCAGCACTGGGGAAGCAGAGTCAGATCTCCTCTTTCTTTTTTTTT
>NW_023412455.1:0-12882 GCF_903995425.1 Onychomys torridus
CACATAAGACATAAGAGACTCTCTACAAGCTCTTCCAAACAACTGAAGGGGAAGCACCTCTTAATTCATTCCCTGAGACCACTATCATTTTGGCTTAAAGCCAAACAATGGCATTACAGGAAAAGGGAACTACAGGGAATTGTTGCTGAAGAATTTCATGTATCTTCAACAAGCAAATGGAATGAGCAGCATATAAAGACAACTACAAATGAAGTGTTTATACCTAGGATGTTATAATGGCTTACTGTAGAGGCATTTGCTGCACTATACTATATTTGTAGAGAGAAGAACATATACACAATAGGATCTAATGATATACAATAATAATGTGATGAAGTCTTGGTTTCATGATACAAATGGGTACAGACTTCTGTTTGAAATGAGTAATGTTGGATACAGTAGCACGCATCTATACTCAGTAACTGGATTATGTAGGTAGAGTCAGAAGTAACAAAAGTTCCCTGAGCTACAGAGTGAGACCCCTATATCAAAGAAGCTAAATCATAAAAAGGAGTTGTTAAGGGCATAGATAGCAGTATGGTTGTTGGGGCACAGAGCTCTTTTTGCCCACAGATCACTAGGGGAAACTGGAATGTCAAACATGTAGGGATGTCTCCTCAATGGAGAATGTAAATTACCTATATTCTAACCAGAAAGTTGGAAGTGTAGGTTGTTAATGACCTGGTGTCCTCACCCAAAATGTTTATCCCAGACTACCTCTCCCTAGGCCTTTTATCTTTAGCTACCAGTTAATAGACTCCCATCCTTAGGGTAGATGTCACAGGTAATTTACAGCCTGCTGATTTCTATGCTGTATTAGAGAACACACCAGATCCTAAGCCTTTTAGGTATAGCTACAGCTATAGAACCCACCTTCATGGGCCCATGTACTTTGTAAAGAGTTTCTAAGGAGCCACACCTTAATCTTTGTTGCCTGGAAACCTGGAATGGGAATGATTGTTGCCTGGAAACTTTTTCCAAAATTCTATTATGATTAATATTCTATTATTATTCTATTCTATAACAATCTGGCATCAGACTTGCTCAAGTTGGATCAAGGTTGACAAAGTCAATCTGAACTTTCATCTCACCTCTTTGAATTTTGCTTCCCTGACTACTGTGACACTTTCAGAGACCCCCTCAAATGATAACACGACATTATAAATGTCATAAATTTGTGTCTTTAAAATGTTGAAATAATAAATCTAGTTATATATATATTTTATCATAAAATGCTTCAAAACTAAAAACAAAAAAGACAGAAATCCATAGAGATACAATTGTCTCTTAGATTTTTAAAGATTAAAACCAGATGGATAAGTAAGAACAAACTAAAATTTCTAGTAACCGAAACTAACAAAAAACCAGAGAAAATGAACAGAACATCAGTAAGCTACATAAGAGGTACAATAGCAAATAGTAACTAGGCTCCTTGAAAGGGGGTAAGGATAGAAAAAAGATCTGAATGATGTTGCCAAATTTTTCAAATTAAGTTATAAGTATAAACCCAGTGATCCCAAGAGTGTGCGCTCTCTCTCTCTCTCTCTCTCTCTCTCTCACACACACACACACACACACACACACACACACACACACACACACACACCTTTTTATACCAAAACCCTCCATAATTGTATACCAAAGCCCTCTGTAGCAGGAATCTTAAAGATTCTTATTAATAAAATCAAACCCGAGGCCAGTTATTGGAGTGAACGATGAAGATCAGAGAAGCAGAACAAGCCACAGCTATCTCACCTCACCAGTTCCTCAGCTGGTCTTGTTTTCTCAGACTGCAAGCTTCTGAGTCCTCATCCAAATGAATCTCAGCTGAACTGCTGCTCCAAAGCCTAAAATCTTAACCAGCCAAATGCTTAACTAGCCAAATGCTTCTAGTTTCTGGTCTTCATGCCTTATATATCTTTCTACTTTCTGCTGTCACTCCCTGGGATTAAAGGCATGAGTCACCACGCCTAGCTGTTTCCAATGTGGCCTTGAACTCACAGAGATCTGTCTGGTTCTGCCCCCCAGAGTGCTGGGATTAAAGGCGTGTGCTACCGCTGCCTATCCTCATGTTTAATATTGTGGCCGTCCTGATCTCTGACCCCAGATAAGTTTATTTGGGGGGACATACAATATTTCGGGGAACACAATACCACCACAGCCCTCCATCATCAATTTACCTTAAAGCAGAAGAAAAGAAAACTTTAAACAAAGGAGAAAAAAATGAAGGCACCTACTACAAAGACATGAGATGCAACTGTAACATGGTTATAAAAAAACAGTGGCTAAAGAGATGGTTCAGCAGTTAAGAGCACTTGCTGCTCTTGCAAAGGACAAGGACTGAGTTCCCAGCACCCACATGGAAGGTGACAACCATCTGTAACTTCAGGTCTAGGTGAGCCAGTGCCCTCTTCTTGCTTCCTCAGTCACAAGTATTTGCATGCAGGCAAATACTCTCGTATACCTATGTTGTGGGATATTTTGATTGCACTCTGACACTCCTAAGACTGACAATAAAGTTTACCTTGAATCAGAAGGTAGAGCTAGCTACTAGGGGACCATAGAGATTTTGGAGGACCCAGGATATAAAGAGAAACACAGGAAGTAATAAGGAGGGCCTTAGAAAGATTCCAGGTTCCTTTTGGATTATGGAAGGAGAAAGAGAGGGGGTGGTTACTGGTCACTTTTCCAATGCTTCTCTGATCGATCAGGCTTTTACCCCAGTATCTGACTCCTTCCTGAGTTTTATTAATAATAGAATATAAGTAATCACTTCACATTTAAATAAATAAACCCAAAAATAAATACAAACCAGAAGACAGTGGAATATCATCCTTACAGATTTGAAAGAACAAATATGTCAACTGAGAATTCAACTCCCAATGAAGAAAAAGTCAAGATTTTACTTAGAGGATTCTCTAGAGGAATATAGAACTAATAGAATGAAGATATATGTATGTATAAAGGGAATTTATTAGAGTGACTTACAGGCTGTAATCAATCTGGCTAGTCCAACAACAGCTGTCTCCCAAAGGAAAGGCCAAGAATCTGGTAGTTAGCTATTCAGTTCACCAGGCCAGATGTCTCAGCTAGTCTTCAGTCTACATTGGAATCCCAGAATTACTGGAAGTAACACTCTTATGTGTTCCTGATAAATAGGCAGTATTTAAGAACATGGCTGAACACAGCAAACACCTTTAATCCTGACACTCAGGAACAGGCAGAAGGATCTCTCTGAGTTCAAGGTTAGCCTGGTCTATATAGCAGGTTTCAGGACAGCCAGAGAGGTAAGAGTCTATCCAATAAATAAATGAATGAATGAATAATAATAATCATAAATAAATAAATAAGGACATACATCACAGTTTGTATTCAACTATCTGAAAACCCAGATGTTATTTATAGCTCAACTGAAAATCTTCAAATAAAGTTTAGAACAAACAACAGTGGAGCCCTAAGTGGTTCTGCATTCCTTTAATCCCAGCACCAGGAAGACAAAGGCAAATCTCATCTTCTCTCAAAACAAACAAGAGTCTGTTGGCAGCACTAATAACAATGATATTAGGTGGAATGTGGATCTGGGAAGAGATAGGTGAGGGGGTTGGATATGATAAAAAAATTAATGTATGAGCTCCTCAAAGAATAAAAATACTTAAAAAAAATTTAAAAGCTAGACAAACCACTACAGAACATTCTGGAGAAGTTTCCACTACTACACCATCAAGGTAAACCACCTTCTTGGAATCCACTAATGAACTATTTCACTGTCTAGAGACTGAGCTTTGTTCCACATTTAGAAAACCCATAAAGTAACACTGCAGAGTACCAAATATCTACTCTCCAAGGCCTTGACAACAATCTTAAAATTCAGAGGCATGAAGGAGCCTAACGAAAACTCATTAAACAAACAAACAAAAAGTTATTTTCCCAGAAGTTGTGAAGGCCTGGAAAAGTTTTCCCGGTCAGCACCCCTCCCCCCCAGAGTAAAAAGTTTGAGTAGAAAAATGAGTCATACTTCGGAAAGAATTCCCCACTGCAGAGCACACATACTCTACACAAATGCAGAAAACCTGTTATCCTGAGAACAAGCCCCATACCAAATAGGGCACTAAGTTTTCTAAGGTCACCCCAAACCTTCTAACACTGAAGTCAAAGCTATTCTCACTGGGAAGTACAGGCTGTGGCTCCCACCTTCTCTTTATCTTTATGCAGGGCCTTACACAGGAAGTAATTGCACAAAGGGCAGAGAGCACTGCCATCTTTTCCTCCATGCCCTGCCACAGAGAGGGCTGAAGACACAATCCTGTTCTTTACTGGACCTACGACAGACAGATTTTCTAAGGTTCAGGCCAGGAACACTGAGACAAGAGACTGCTGAAACTGGGTACAGATGGAGACAGCGTCTTTCTTCTAAGGAAGGGGGCTTTGGGAGTTCTTTTTAATTCGGGTTTCCAAGGACAGGAGGAAACCGAGTGCAGGGACAGCAAATGGAGCTGCAGGGGAGTATCTGGATCATAGTGTCCCCGCGCCAAAGACGCTGTCGCCTCCCTTCGTCCTGTGGCCACACAAGGGGACCATACAAAGCGCAGTCGCAAACCGGGCTCGCTTGCCCACCCCCCACGACCTGGAGCTAAACTGTAGCCTTCCTCAATCAGCCCCTCGCAGGGCCAGTTCCCTGGCCTCTTTGCTCCTCACCAAGAGTGCAGGGAGCCTCCTCCATTCGTCAACGTCTACGTTCCCGCTCCGGAACACCACAGCAGGCAGACACTGACTGATTAGAGACAGGCGTGGGGCGGAGCTCAGGAGAGCAATGAAAACTCAAGAGTGGGAGGACCTTCCGGAGCCTGAGTTTTATCACTGGTTCCCTATCCGAGTCCCAGGCGGGTTACAAGTCTCCATCCCGCTAAAGGCTCCGTCAGCTCCTGGGGGGGGGGTGGGGGGGGAGGCAGTGGAGGGCGGCCGGGGAAACGCAGAAGCTTGGTCAGTGCCAATCTAAGTCCTGCATGAATGCATGCCACCCTCCCTACTCTGTTGTGCATCTTGGTTGACCTTAAATCCTCATAAACCGCCGGGCGGTGGTGGCGCACGCCTTTAATCCCAGCACTCGGGAGGCAGAGCCAGGCAGATTTCTGTGAGTTCCAGGCCAGCCTGGTCTACCAAGTGAGTTCCAGGAAAGGCACAAAGCTACACAGAGAAACCCTGTCTCGAAAAAAAAAATCCTCATAAACCTGCTTAGGTGGGGTGAAAATAAAGGTGGCTTCATTTTCAACTTTAATGAATCACTAGAATGGAGGGATAAGAAGAGCAGATATACATAACTATAGTATTAAACCATTTATCTCTGCGAGCCTGGCTTTCCTCATCTTTAAAATAAGGACAGAACTCTGCTCTAATCCTTTGATGTGGTTATAACAGACTCAATAATAAAGAAAAGCAATATTGTTAATAGTGGGAAAATGTGGAGTTTAAGGCTGCATTTGATGGGAGCTACCTTCTGTTACTGGAGTTAGGACTAGAGCCTATGTCCTGACTACCCTAATGAAACAGTCTCTGCCGCTCATCCTCCCACAAAACAAGAATTAAATTATCAGTGAAAAGCAGCCAGGCATGGTGGCACATGCCTTACCTAAATCCCAGCACCCAGGAGGTAGAGGCAGGTGGATCTCTGTGATTTTGAAGCCTGTCTGGTCTACATAGCAAGTTCTAAGACAGCCAGAGCTACAGAATAGAGACACCTTGCAGAAGAAAAATAGTGAGAAAGGGAAGAAAGGTAGAGGGAGAGAGGAGGAGAGGGGAGGGAAGGGGAGGAGAAAACAGAACAAGATTTATTCAATGTTGTTTACACTAGGAAGAGGGATGGCTCCTCCCTAGTCCATCTTCAGGTCCTACTGGCAGGATAAAGTAGAAGGCCAGCAATAAGCTTAACTAAGCAGTCCAGCTAAGGTTGAGGTGTAGTCCACCCTCCTCCCTACTCTCAGTACCTCTCGACAGTATGGTAGAACATCAGACTTATGTTTCTCCCATAGACAAGTTCCTCCTCTGAGGAGGAGTTGTCTCTCTGAGTTACCCTCAGCCTTTTCTTCTAGGATGAGATTCCTGGAAAAATTCTAATTTGTTCCAGTAGTCTGTTGGCCAAAGAGAGAGACATCCATGTCTCTTCATGATATCATTCCTGCCAGGCAGGCTGAGTTACATAGACAATGGGGTGGAGTGGAGATCTAAGAGGATATGGAAGAATTCAGGACCACACCATGCTGTCTGTAACAGCTAGACATTCTAATCCCATCCAAGGCACCCTGGGAAACAACCCTTGATCCCAATTACTAAAATGGAGAGAAAAAGAGTCCTTTATGAACTGTTGATGATGTAACTTCAGAAGTCACAAAGGTTGTAACAATTAAATGTGGCTCCCCCTTGACAAGCCTCCACTTTTCCTGAAGTGTCTTTCTTGCTAATACCTATGCTTGAATTTATGTTTAAATCTCTGTGGTGGAACCTTGGGCTATATGGCCCAAAGGAGGTGGTGCTTCCTGCCTTGTGTGGTGGTATTGTGTTCCCCGAAATAAACTTATCTGGGGTCAGAGAACAGGACGGCCACAATATTAAACATAAGGATAGGCAGTGGTAGCATATGCCTTTAATCCTAGCATTCCAAAGACAGAAATACCTCTGGATCTCTGAGTTCAAGGCCACATTAGAAACAACCAGGCATGGTGACACATGCCTTTAATCCCAGAAATCCAGCCTTTAATCCCAGAGAGTGACAGCAGAAAGTAGAAAGATATGTAAGGTGTAAAGACCAGACACTAGAAGCATTTGGCTGGTTAAGCTTATAGGTTTTGGAGCAGCACAGTTCATCTGAGATTCATTTGGATAAGGACTCAGAAGCTTGCAGTCTGAGGAAACAAGACCAGCTGAGGAACTGGTGAGGTGAGGTAGCTGTGGCTTGTTCTGTGTCTCTGATCTTCCAGCAGTCACCCCAATAATTGGCCACAGGTTTGTTCTTATTAATAAGACCTGTTAAGATTCTTGTTACAGCCTTGTAGTGACCTCTTATAAGGAGTTGGAGAAGGGTCACATGCTCCTTCTCCCTGTTCTTGCCTGTGAGGTGGATTCCCTCCCAGTCAGATCAGAGGACGACTTATGCTGTCTACTCCATTCTGTAATTGTGATCTTACTTCCTCAATTTATACCTTAATAAATTCTGTTACCCATTTAGTAAACTCATGTGGATTGACCTTAATAAATTTCTTAATAAACTCCAGGGCTGAAAAGATGGCTTATAGTGGGTAAAAGTGCTTGCCCTGCAACTGAGGACCTGAGTTCACATGCCCAGAACACAGGTAAAGCCAAATACAACTGTGCATGTTTGTAATCCCAGTGTACCTATGACAAGATAGGAGGTAGAGACATCCTTAGATAATTATACGTATGGAATGGCAAACAAGAGACCCTGCCTCAAACTCAGTGAAACACACACACACACACACACACACACACACACACACACACACACACACACACACAAATAAAAAGCCCTAGGTTTGCTCTGTATTGATAGAGTTCTTTATGACAATGCAGTCAAGAATCCCAGCTTCACTTGAGTGGAGGTCCCTGAAAAGAACTGTATAAAGAAAAGAAAGCAACATAAAGCTGCAGTTCTCTCCCTCTTCCTCTAACACAATTGCTCTTTCTGTCTGACTATCCTAATGCCTTACTAATTAGGTAAGAAGGCACCATTTAAGCTGGATTGTGGTAAAGCAAGCTGGCAATCCAGCACTCAAGATGTTGAAGTAGAAAGACTATTATGGGTATGAGGAAAGCCTGAGCTGCATAGTGAGACACTGTCCTACTAAATAAGTAATTAATTTAAAATTAATTTTTAAAAATTAATTAAAATCAAGTAACAGAGGAAGAGGAGTACTGAAAAGTTAGGGCAATACCTCCTAAAGTCATTTCAGGTGTCAGTCACTGATTCTGATATCATCATTTTCAAAAGGTAATTTTCTTTTAGGGTGAGTACTCCTACTTCAGTTAACCCAGTCTAAACCCAGAATCCCTTGTACACATGCCCAGACAGATTTGTTCCCATAGCTATTCTAAATGTCATAAAGATTATAATGGAGACTTACTATCACATTAACTACCTATTAACACTACCTTAAGACAACCCTATAATTCCTTAATTCCTAACCCTAATGCAACCAAAATCTAAACCTAACCTTTCCATTGCTCTGGTCCAAAAACCTAGAGGAAACCTAAACTAGATGAAAATCTCTAGAAATAATGCAGAAAGAAAATTTTATGTGGGAGATCTCTACAATGCACCAATCAGTTCCTGGTGTAGTCATATTCTCTCTCTCTCTCCTGTCAAAAATAATACACTATTGGATTTATGGAAATATTTATTGATGTGGTTTAAAGTGATATAGCCTATCTTGGAATGAAAACAATGTGACAATGTCTCCATGGTAGCCAGACTATGTGCCTGTATCTCCTCACCTTAATCATACAATGACAGAGAAAGATAGCTAAGAACTGGGTCATGGTTGTAATTCTGAAAACCTGATTTTCATGGACCTACTTAACTTTAGTTAGACCATACCTGCCAAAGGTATGTAAAGTCCCTAAAACAGTGCCATAAGCTAGATTCATTTGTTTTTTAATTTGTGACTCCTTTCATGTAAGAAATTATAGTGCAATCCTAAGTATATAGGTACATGAAGTGCATGTTCAAATGATGCACTTACTGTTAATAAAGAAAATAAATATACTTAAAAACAATTTGGTGAATATAATATTTTATCATTTATTAACACAAAAGTAAATCTGTATATTGATGAAATGGGTATATGGGCATATTTATTTTATATAAAAGATTAAATATTAGCTGAATATTTGATAATGCAGCATATAGAGAATGTTTTTCAGAGTTAATTGATACTTTGGTTTTACAGTTGTCAAATATGGAGAACATCATGTAAATCAGTAGAAAAAGGCAGAAATACAGTTAGAATCATTTCATAAGTTGTTAAAATATTTTTCTTTATTGCAACCCAATAATAACTGAATGATTTTTTAAAATAAAATACAAGTCAGTAACTCAAGCAATTTTTAAAATGACACTATATACAATATAAAGATAGATTAATTTGGTACTTGCATGTTGATGAATGACACTAGGAAAATAGAAAAGTCTGTTTTCCACAATTAAATTAGTATTTCCATAAGAGCAGAAAACTCTGGGTATTTAGTAAAAGCATTTCAATTTGCAACATTCAGCAAGTCTTGTGTATGAGCTGAGGTGCTTCAGGGAGCTGTTACTTGGCATTGTGTGGCATGGCATCACATGCAATATACAAAGTGGAGGTACAGTTAAATCACATGATGTAACATGGGTGAATGTTGCCAGAGACATATGAGAATCAATGCACATATAAGTCTGAACTTCTAATCACTGTGTTCAAAATTTTAAATGTTACCAGTTGTTTTTTAAATCTCAGTTATTGCAACCTAGTAAGGAATGAGCCACAGACTAAAAATCTGTGTCCAACTACAAGAATGTTTGAGGACAATTTCATATCCAACTCAAAACACACAGTCCCAGTCCCACTGGGCTAATGGCGAGCTGATAAAGCAGCTAGTTCTATTTCAAAAGTCTCCAGTCTTAAAGAAACCATAGAAGGAAAGTAAGAGCCCAGAAAAATTCAGTAAAGGTATCAGCAGAAACAATTATACACCTCAATAGATCCTTCATACATTTGAAAGCTTTAACTCAATACCAAGAGATTTCCATTAACATAGAAATGTTCATGGTGTTTTACTTGCTTACAACAAATCAACAGTGACAAACACCATTCAAGGACACTATCATGTATTTATTTCAGAAAAGTGAGCCTTTCTCAAGAACTTCAACAGGTCCCTCACAAAGGACTGCTGAAGAAAGAACTGTCACCAGTTGTACATATTTTACTGTTCTGAAAACTTTCCATGGCAGATGTGAAGGTGCGAGATAACAGTCTGTCATGACCTGGTTATTCCAGGTTAATAGGTACTGTTACCCAAAGATTTTTTCTATATATATATACAGTGTCTCAGTATGTAATCAGTGATAGCTACAAACACCAACCTCCTGCATCAGTGCTCTAAATGATAACTTTTTTCACAAACAATTAAGAAAATACAATGCAAAAATTATAGAATAAAGTTTCAAATAATCATAAAATGGTTACATTTTAAGCAGTGTTATTATAAAAATCTAAAGTTTTTATAATTATATGTATAATTTTAAAATTATACAGTGTAAAAAGTTAGCAAACTTATTCTTTAAGAAAACATTAATATACTATAACCTAAGTCTACAGAGTTGATAAATTTACAGAAGATTAATTTGTCCTATAACTTTATATTCACTTAAAAGTCTCTGATAGAACAAAATCTAGTCCTAAAAACTCTACTCACAGTAAGTACTTTTCATTGGCAGAACATTTATTTTTATGCCAAATCATTTGTTTGATACATATCTACTGGTACCATGCCTAAAATATGCAATAAAGCAACATTCCATAGACTAGAGGAGACTTGAAGTCATAGCTTAAGTGTATGGTAGGCTACACTATAAGAATACACTATGATTAGGAAATTGTCTAATAAATCTATATCACAAATTATGTCTGCTGCTAAAAGCACATGTCTACACTTCGGAAACCTTCATCTCAATGTTTTCCTGCAAAAGAAACAGAATCATCACCTAGGGACCTTCTCACTTCTCTTGATGGTGGGACTGGGAATCAAACTGGAAGACTGGTGCTAAAATTGAGCTACTTACCTATCTCTTTTCCAATTTTTATTGAGACTGGCCTCACTAAATAGTTTGGATAGGCCTTGTTACTTACTTACTATCTCCTGATTCAAAACCAAAGTACCCAAGAGTACAGATCTGCACTATCAGGTGCTGCTGGGATCTTCTTCAAACTCAAATCACTGGTAAACACTAGACATTCACAAATTACACAGCTTTTCATTCATGCTATGACACTTTGAGCATGATTTGCTTCAGTATTTCAATACACATAAATTTGAGGATTCTTCTCACAATTGGAGTTATCACATGATTTTTAGTATGGTTACATATGAGCTTTTACTTTTTTTTTTAACTTTCCAACCTGTAGCAGTTTCAGCCCAATGCCTGTTTCTATAGGACTACCTTCATGGCACATTAGCTTATGTATTTGAGTAAATGTTTGAGAAATGAATATCATATTCCATTTATTCATGGGGTTTAACACCAGATATTCTGATGTCTTCAAATAGAACTGAAGATCTTAAGTCATATCTTAGATTCATGGAATTTTCTCCAGTGAGTCCGCCCAAGCTTTCCATAGCAAGCAAACAAACAAATCCTAAAGCCTTCACCATTTGTTTTATATTCATTAGCTCTTTTCCCAGTACTTCCACATATTTGAAGAGAACTAGAAATTCTAAACATTCTTGCATGTTTGTTTGCACACATAAGGTTTTTTCCTCAGATATGTGTTTTTCCATGTTTTTGAAGGGAGCGGTAACATGTAAAGGCTTTACCACAGTCTTTGCATTCATAGGGTTTCTCTCCAGTGTGAGATCTTTCATGAATTTCAAGTAAATTTGGATAAATGAAGGATTTACTACATTGTTTACATTCATAGCATTTTCCTCCAGGATGAGTGATTTTATGCCTCTGAAGAGAACTATGACTAATCAAAGCTTTACCACACTGTTTACATTCATAGGGTTTTTCTCCTGTATGATTTTTTTCATGCATTTGAAGGGAACTATGACTTCAGAAGGCTTTATCACACTGCTTACATTCATAAGGTTTTTCACCAGTGTGAATTCTTTCATGCATTTGAAGGAAACAGGGATAAAGAAAAGCTTTACTACATATATTACATTTATAGAGTTTCTCTCCAGTATGAGACCGCTCATGCATTTGAAGGTAGCATGGATAAATGAAGGACTTACCACACTGTTTACATTCATAGAGTTTCTCTCCAGCATGAATTCTTTCATGTCTTCGAAGGGAACTTTGACTTCTGAAGGCCTTACCCCACTGTTTACATTCATAGGGTTTTTCTCCAGTGTGAGTTCTTTCATGTAATTGAAGAGAACTTGAACAACTAAGAATTTTACCACACTGTTTACAGTCATTAGAAACCACTAATGAGTTTTTTCATGTATTGCTCGAGAGGTACCAGACTGTTTGAAGGTTTTGCCACATTCTTCAGCATTCCATAGGGTTTTTCACCGGTATGGGTTCGTTTCATGTGCTGAAGGAGAAACTGTGACAATCTGAAGGTTTTTACCACAGCTGTGGTCAGTCATAATGCTGTTTCTCTAGCTATGGGCTCCTTTTCATGTAATTGAAGGGAACTGAGGCTTTTTTGATCGCTTTACCACACTGTACATCATCATAGGGTTTCTCCAACTATGTATTCCTTTCAATGTCTTTGAAAGGATAAGAGGACAAAAAAGGCTGTATCTGCATATCATCGGGCACTTACAGGGTTTTTCTGGCAGTATGAGACTCTCATGTGTTCAAGTAAATACTATAAATGAAGAACTTACCACATCTGTTTACATTCATTCGGCCTTTTCCTTCCCAGCATGAGTTTTGTCATGTACCTGAAGATTATGAACCCGGTCTAAAGGTTCTTGCCACACTGTTTACATACATAGAGATTTCTCCAGTATGGGCTCTTTTCATTGTACTTGAAGGGAAATTGGAAGAACCTGAGGGTTTTGCCAACGTTTAACATTCATCAGAAACCACTATGCAGTTTTTTCATGTACTCGGACAGAATTACTGAGACTTTTGATAGGCTTTTTTAAACCCTACATTGTTTT
>NW_023412455.1:12907-19442 GCF_903995425.1 Onychomys torridus
AAAGAATTTCACCTGGTTTTGAAAAAACCTTATGAATGTAAGCAGTGTGATAAAGGCCTTCTGAAGTCTTAGTTTCCCTTTCAAGATGGCATGAAAAAATTCATACAGGAGAGAAAACCCTATGAATGTAAAACAGTGTGGTTAAAGCTTTGATTAGTCATTTCATAGTTCCCTTCAGAGGCATAAAATCGCTCATGCTGGAGGAAAACGCTATGAATGTAACAATGTAGTAAATCCTTCATTTATCCAATTTACTGAAATTCATGAAAGATCTCACACTGGAGAGAAACCCTATGAATGCAAAGACTGTGGTAAAGCCTTTACATGTTACCGCTCCCTTCAAAAACATGGAAAAACACATATCTGAGGAAAAAACCTTATGTGTGCAAACAAACATGCAAGAATGTTTAGAATTTCTAGTTCTCTTCAAATATGTGGAAGTACTGGGAAAAGAGCTAATGAATATAAAACAAATGGTGAAGGTTTAGGATTTGTTTGTTTGCTTGCTATGGAAAGCTTGGGCGGACTCACTGGAGAAAATTCCATGAATCTAAGAATGACTTAAGATCTTCAGTTCTATTTGAAGACATCAAATATCTGGTGTTAAACCCCATGAATAAATGGAATATGATATTCATTTCTCAAACATTTACTCAAATACATAAGCTAATGTGCCATGAAGGTAGTCCTATAGAAACAGGGGCTGAAACTGCTACAGGTTGGAAAGTTAAAAAAAAAAAGTAAAAGCTCATATGTAACCATACTAAAAATCATGTGATAACTCAATTGTGAGAAGAATCCTCAATTTATGTATTGAAATACTGAAGCAAATCATGCTCAAAGTGTCATAGCATGAATAATCAAAAGCTGTGTAATTTGTGAATGTCTAGTGTTTACCAGTGATTTGAGTTTGAAGAAGATCCCAGCAGCACCTGATAGTGCAGATCTGTACTTGGGTACTTTGGTTTTGAATCAAGATAGTAAGTCAAAAGGCCTGTCCAAACTATTTAGTGAGGCCAATCTCAATAAAAATTGGAAAAGAGATAGGTAAGTAGCTCAATTTTAGCACCAGTCTTCCAGTTTGATTCCCAGTCCCACCATCAAGAGAAGTGAGAAGGTCCCTAGGTGATGATTCTGTTTCTTTTGCAGGAAAACATTGAGATGAAGGTTTCCGAAGTGTAGACATGTGCTTTTAGCAGCAGACATAATTTGTGATATAGATTATTAGACAATTTCCTAATCATAGTGTATTCTTATAGTGTAGCCTACCATACACTTAAGCTATGACTTCAAGTCTCTCTAGTCTATGGAATTGCTTTATTGCATATTTTAGGCATGGTACCAGTAGATATGTATCAAACAAATGATTTGGCATAAAAATAAATGTTCTGCCAATGAAAAGTACTTACTGTGAGTAGAGTTTTTAGGACTAGATTTTGTTCTATCAGAGACTTTTAAGTGAATATAAAGTTATAGGACAAATTAATCTTCTGTAAACTTTATCAACTCTGTAGACTTAAGTTATAGTATATTAATGTTTTCTTAAAGAATAAGTTTGCTAACTTTTTACACTGTATAATTTTAAAATTATACATATAATTATAAAAACTTTAGATTTTTATAATAACACTGCTTAAAATGTAACCATTTTATGATTATTTGAAACTTTATTCTATAATTTTTGCATTGTATTATTTTAATTGTTTGTGAAAAAAGTTATCATTTAGAGCACTGATGCAGGAGGTTGGTGTTTGTAGCTATCACTGATTACATACTGAGACATGTATATATATATATATAGAAAAAATCTTTGGGTAACAGTACCTATTAACCTGGAATAACCAGGTCATGACAGACTGTTATCTCGCACCTTCACATCTGCCATGGAAAGTTTTCAGAACAGTAAAATATGTACAACTGGTGACAGTTCTTTCTTCAGCAGTCCTTTGTGAGGGACCTGTTGAAGTTCTTGAGAAAGGCTCACTTTTCTGAAATAAATACATGATAGTGTCCTTGAATGGTGTTTGTCACTGTTGATTTGTTGTAAGCAAGTAAAACACCATGAACATTTCTATGTTAATGGAAATCTCTTGGTATTGAGTTAAAGCTTTCAAATGTATGAAGGATCTATTGAGGTGTATAATTGTTTCTGCTGATACCTTTACTGAATTTTTCTGGGCTCTTACTTTCCTTCTATGGTTTCTTTAAGACTGGAGACTTTTGAAATAGAACTAGCTGCTTTATCAGCTCGCCATTAGCCCAGTGGGACTGGGACTGTGTGTTTTGAGTTGGATATGAAATTGTCCTCAAACATTCTTGTATTGGACACAGATTTTTAGTCTGTGGCTCATTCCTTACTAGGTTGCAATAACTGAGATTTAAAAAACAACTGGTAACATTTAAAATTTTGAACACAGTGATTAGAAGTTCAGACTTATATGTGCATTGATTCTCATATGTCTCTGGCAACATTCACCCATGTTACATCATGTGATTTAACTGTACCTCCACTTTGTATATTGCATGTGATGTCATGCCACACAATGCCAAGTAACAGCTCCCTGAAGCACCTCAGCTCATACACAAGACTTGCTGAATGTTGCAAATTGAAATGCTTTTACTAAATACCCAGAGTTTTCTGCTCTTATGGAAATACTAATTTAATTGTGGAAAACAGACTTTTCTATTTTCCTAGTGTCACTCATCAACATGTAAGTACCAAATTAATCTATCTTTATATTGTATATAGTGTCATTTTAAAAATTGCTTGAGTTACTGACTTGTATTTTATTTAAAAAATTCATTGAGTTATTATTGGGTTGCAATAAAGAAAAATATTTTAACAACTTATGAAATGGTTCTAACTGTATTTCTGCCTTTTTCTACTGATTTACATGATGTTCTCCATATTTGACAACTATAAAACCAAAGTATCAATTAACTCTGAAAAACATTCTCTGTATGCTGCATTATCAAATATTCAGTTAATATTTAATCTAAATAAATATGCCCATTTCGTCAATATACAGATTTACTTTAGTGTTAATAAATGATAAAATATTATATTCACCAAAATTGTTTTTAAGTATATTTATTTTCTTTATTAACAGTAAGTGCATCATTTGAACATGGCACTTCATGTACCTAATATACTTAGGATTGCAACTATATTTCTTACGATGGAAAGGAGTCACAAATTAAAAAAACCAAATTGAAATCTAGCTTATGGCCACTGTTTTAGGGACTTGTAACATACCTTGGCAGGTATGGTCTAACTAAAGTTAAGTAGGTCCATGAAAATCAGGTTTTCAGAATTACAACCATGACCAGTTCTTAGCTATCTTTCTCTGTCATTGTATGATTAAGGTGAGGAGATACAGGCACATAGTCTGCTACCAGGGAGACATTTGTCACATTGGTTTTCATTCCAAGATAGGCTGTAATCACTTTAAACCACATCAATAAATATTTCCATAAATCCAATAGTGTATTATTTTTGACAGGAGAGAGAGGAGAATATGACATACACCAGGACTGATTGGTGCATTGTAGAGATCTCCCACATAAAATTTTCTTTCTGCATTGTTTATTTCTAGAGATTTTCATTAGTTTAAGTTTCCTCTAGGTTTTTGGACCAGAGCAATGGAAAGGTTAGGTTTAGATTTTGGTTGCATTAGGGTTAGGAATTAAGGAATTATAGGGTTGTCTAAAGGTAGTGTTTAATAGGTAGTTAATGTGATAGTTAGTCTCCATTATAATCTTTATGACATTTAGAATAGCTATGGGAACAAATCCCTCTGGGCATGTGTGCAAGGGATTCTGGGTTTAGACTGGGTTAACTGAAGTAGGAGTATCCACCCTAAAAGAAAATTACCTTTTGAAAATGATGATATCGGAATCAGTGACTGACACCTGAAATGACTTTAGGAGGTCTTGCCCTAACTTTTCAGTACTCCTCATCCTCTGTTACTTGATTTTAATTAATTTTTAAAAATTAATTTTAAATTAATTACTTATTTAGTAGGACAGTGTCTCACTATGGAGCTCAGGCTTTCCTCATACCCATAGTGGTCTTTCTACTTCTACATCCTGAGTGCTGGATTGCCAGCTTGCTTTACCACAATCCAGCTTAAATGGTGCCTTCTTACCTAATTAGTAAGGCATTAGGATAGTCAGACAGAAAGAGCAATTGTGCTAGAGGAAGAGGGAGAGAAATGCAGCTTTATGTTGCTTTCTTTTCTTTATACAGTTCTTTTCAGGGACCTCCACTCAAGTGAAGCTGGGATTCTTGACTGCATTGTCATAAAGAACTCTATCAATACAGAGCAAACCTAGGGCTTTTTATTTGTGTGTGTGTGTGTGTGTGTGTGTGTGTGTGTGTGTGTGTGTGTGTGTTTCACTGAGTTTGAGGCAGGGTCTCTTGTTTGCCATTCCATACGTATAATTATCTAAGGATGTCTCTACCTCCTATCTTGTCATAGGTACACTGGGATTACAAACATGCACAGTTGTATTTGGCTTTACCTGTGTTCTGGGCATGTGAACTCGGGTCCTCAGTTGCAGGGCAAGCACTTTTACCCACTATAAGCCATCTTTTCAGCCCTGGAGTTTATTAAGAAATTTATTAAGGTCAATCCACATGAGTCTACTAAATGGGTAACAGAATTTATTAAGGTATAAATTGAGGAAGTAAGCTCACAATTACAGAATGGAGTAGACAGCAGAAGTCGTCCTCTGATATGACTGGGAGGGAATCCACCTCACAGGCAGGAACAGGTAGAGGAGCATGTGACCCTTCTCCAACTCCTTATACTTATAAGAGGTCACTACAAGGCTGTAGCAAGAACCTTAACAGGTCTTATTAATAAGAACAAACCTGTGGCCAGTTATTGGGGTGACTGCTGGAAGATCAGAGACACAGAACAAACCATAGCCACCTCACCTCACCAGTTCCTCAGCTGGTCTTGTTTCCTCAGACTGCAAGCTTCTGAGTCCTCATCCAAATGAATCTCAGCTCAACTGTGCTGCTCCAAAGCCTATAAGCTTAACCAGCCAAATGTTTCTAGTGTCTGGTCTTTACGCCTTATATATCTTTCTACTTTCTGCTGTCACTCCCTGGGATTAAAGGCTGGATTTCTGGGATTAAAGGCGTGTGTCACCATGCCTGGTTGTTTCTAATGTGGTCTTGAACTCAGAGATCCAGAGGTATTTCTGTCTCTGGAATGCTAGGATTAAAGGCATATGCTACCACTGCCTGTCCTTATGTTTAATATTGTGGCTGTCCTGTTCTCTGACCCCAGATAAGTTTATTTCGGGGAACACACAATACCACCACACAAGGCAGGAAGCACCACCTCCTTTGGGCCATATAGCCCAAGGTCCCACCACAGAGATTTAAACATAAATTCAAGCATAGGTATTAGCAAGAAAGGCACTTCAGGAAAAGTGGAGGCTTGTCAAGGGGGAGCCACACTTAATTGTACAACCTTTGTGACTTCTGAAGTTACATCTTCAACAGTTCAACTCTTTTTCTCTCCATTTTAGTAAGTTGGGATCATGGGTTGCTTCCTGGGGGTGCCTTGGATGGGATTAGAATGTCTAGCTGTTACAGACAGCATGGTGTGGTCCTGAATTCTTCCATATCCTCTTAGATCTCCATGCCACCCCATTGTCTGTGTAACTCAGCCTGCCTGGCAGGAATGATATCATGAAGAGACATGGATGTCTCTCTCTTTGGCCAACAGACTATTGGAACAAATCAGAATTTTTCCAGGAATCTCATTGTAGAAGAAAAGGCTGAGGATAACTCAGAGAGACAACTCCTCCTCAGAGGAGGAACTTGTCTATGGGAGAAACATAAGTCTGATGTTCTACCATACTGTCGAGAGGTGCTGAGAGTATGGAGGAGGGTGGACTACACCTCAACCTTAGCTGGACTGCTTAGTTAAGCTTATTGCTGGGCCTACTACTTTATCCTGCCAGTAGGACCTGAAGATGGACTAGGGAGGAGCCATCCCTCTTCCTAGTGTAAACCACATTGAATAAATCTTGTTCTGTTTTCTCCTCCCCTTCCCTCCCCTCTCCTCCTCTCTCCCTCTACCTTTCTTCCCTTTCTCACTATTTTTCTTCTGCAAGGTGTCTCTATTCTGTAGCTCTGGCTGTCTTAGAACTTGCTATGTAGACCAGACAGGCTTCAAAATCACAGAGATCCACCTGCCTCTGCCTCCTGGGTGCTGGGATTTAGGTAAGGCATGTGCCACCATGCCTGGCTGCTTTTCATTAATAATTTAATTCTTGTTTTGTGGGAGGATGAGCGGCAGAGGCTGTTTCATTAGGGTAGTCAGGACACAGGCTCTGGTCCTAACTCCAGTGACAGAAGGTAGCTCCCATCAAATGCAGCCTTAAACTCCACATTTTCCCACTATTAACAATATTGCTTTTCTTTATTATTGAGTCTGTTATAACCACATCAAAGGATTAGGGCAGAGTTCTGTCCTATTTTAAAGATGAGGAAAGCCAGGCTCACAGAGATAAA